>NW_027361703.1:56200000-56367500 GCF_039654945.1 Dendrobates tinctorius
AATGTCTGAACATCCAAATGAATCTATTACCATCAGGAAATACCAGCAGGGGGATAGAATATGAAGCTTCACCCAAAAGGTGATAGACACACAAATGAAAATACCTGTGTTAAGCTAAGCAGACTGCAGACAGAAAAGCAGAACCCAAACATCCATAGAAAAGGTGTCTCCTGTTGCTCAGCAGAAAGAAAAGCTGATCACAGAACAAAAACTCAAGTGATCAAATCAAGAAGCATGACAGTGTTTTCAATATCCCACTGACACCCATCAGAAGGCAGCCTCCCAACTCAGGTCACTTGCTTCATGCTTTGGTCTTGCATACTGGTCCTCCACAGCGATCCACAAAGACTCCCACCCCTCAGAAACCTTGTACACTTAGATATTCAAACACTCTCTGAATCTCTACAGCTATCCTCCATATCTTCATTCCATAACACAGAGAGTGCTAATGTTTTCTACATTGCCACACTGGCATCGGCATCAGCTACTGACTCAGGTGCCCCTCTCCTGCATGATAGAGTGCAATGAATCAATAGACAACCCTGGCACACCAACCTCACTCTAGAAATATTCAGCAAATGTTTAGCATTATGTATCAGCTCTGGAAGAAAACTCACTCTTGCCCAGCAACAGCTCCAAAACCTCAAAGATCTGGAGAAGCTCTGTATGGAGGAGTGGGCCAAAATCTCTGCTGCAGTGTGTGCAAACTTGGTTAAGAACTACAGGAAACCTCTGACCTCTGTAATTGCAAGCAAAGGTTTCTGTATCTAATATTAAGCTTTGTTTTTTCTATTGGATCAAATACTCATTTCAAGCCATAGAATGCAAATTAATCATGTAAAAATCATACAATTTGATTTTCTGGATTTTTTTAACATTCTGTCTCTCCCAGTTGAAGTGTACCTACAATAAAAATTACAGATCTCCCCATACTTTGTAGGAGGGAAAACTTGCAAAATCAGCAGTCTATCAAATACTTATTTTCCCCACTGGAACAGACCAATGCCCTTCCCCATAACTTCTCCACCTTCACTGAAGGAAAGCTTACTCATCTTCTTTCCAAATTGCACCTCACAATTTGTGCACTTGCCCCCATCACATCTCACCTCCTCCGCAACCTCACCACCACGCTTTCCCAGCCCTAAGATATCTATTCAACTTATTATTAACCTTTGGTACCTTCTGTTCTGCTTTCAAACATGCAACAATCACACATATCCTGAAGAAGCCATCCCTGAACAAGGCCTCTACTGCCAGCTATTGCTCTATATCACTGTTCTTTTTTGCCACCAAACTCCTCGAACAGCATGTCCAGATTGAGCTTTCCTCCCAACTCTCAACCAAATCACTCTTCGAAAACTTACTGTCAGGATTCTGTCCCCACCAGTCCACTGAAACTTCTCTAACCAAAATAACTAACAACTTATTTACACCCAAAGCTAAAAGACAATTCTCTATACTCCTACTTCTAGAAATGTTCTCTGCCTTATACACAGTCAATCTCTCCATCATCCTACTACAGATCCTCGCTTCCCTTGGCATCCAAGACCTTGCCCTCTCCTGTAGCTACTCAGAACTTTCTAACCACACATTTATTATCTCCCACTCCTATACTACCTCCTCATTCTGCCCTCTCTCTGTTGGTGTCCCTCAAGGCTCTGTCTTGTGATACCTACTCTTCTCGTCAATACCTTTAGCCTGAGACAACTCAAAGTCCCATGGCTTCCAGTACTTTCTATATGCTGATATCACTCTAATCTATCTGTCTGATTCAGACGCTACCTCTCTGCTGTCTATATTCCTAAAGTGTCTTTAAGCTATATCCTAATCCTCATCATGATTCCTAAAGTTCAATGTGAACAAAACTGAACTCATCATCTTTCCTTCATCCTACTTAATGTGCAATAAATTACATCATGCTTTCTCCTATTCCGAAAGTTTGCTGCCTTCAAGTAACCACTCTGCTCTGTCATTCAAACCGCACATCAAAGCCCCTACCACTTCCTCTCACCTCCAACTCAATATTTACAGAAGCTGTCCTTTCCTAATCCATCAAATTACGAAAATGTTAGTTCATGCTCTGATCATCTCCAGCCTTGACTACTGCAATATCCTCTTATGTTATCTTCTGTAGCCTCTCTGTTAACATTCTCGCACCTCTCCAGTCTGTCCTTAACCTTGCTGTCCTACTTATCCACCTCTCTCCTCGATAATTGTCTGCTTTTCCTGTCTGCAAATCCCTTCATTGGCTTGCAATGCCCAAATGTATCCCGTTTAAACTACTAACATTGACCTAGAAAGCCATCCACAATCTGTTTCTTACATATATCACTGAAGTAATCTCTTGATATCTGCCAACACATAATCTGCAGTCTTTTCAAAACCTTCTTCTCCCTTCCACACTTGTATGTTCTTCACCCAATTGCCTCCTAGACATCTTCTGAGTATCCCCCTCTAGGAATTATGTGCCCAGGCACATCTGGTTATTCAAAACAATTGAAACTCTCAGGAAGAACTTGAAACTTCAACACTTAAAGAAATCTAACAGCCTGCAATAACCCACCAGCCACCTCACCCTCACTGTAGCAACCCCCCAACCTACTGTCTCCTTCCCCATTATCCTGCAGACTGTAAGCCCGCAAGGGAAGGGTTCTCTCCCCTTTGTACCAATCTGTCACTGTTAGTTTGTTCATTGTAAATTGTATTTTTATTTTGTATGTAAACCCATTTTCACATGTACAACATCATGGAATCAATGACACTCTTAAAATAAATACTAATAATAATGAATAATTTAGTTTCTCGTTAAACATCTCATTAGTTTACTGGATTATATTTTACAAGCACTTTTATGGACAAAGCTTTCATTTTACATATTCTGTCAATCAAATACTGATTGAGCCATTTGCTTTTTGCTTTTCCCAAATGTAGCCATTCATGAAGTGAAACCAAGAATGTCCAGTGTGAACTTAAGGCTATGTGCACACGTTGCGTATTTGCTTGCAGAAATTTCTGCAAGGTTTCTGCATCTCTTGGCAGCAAAAACGCTACGTAAAAATACACTGCATTTTTGGTGCATTTTTGCATGCGGTTTTCCTGTCTATTCAATGGGTCAAAAAACGGGGGCAAAAACGCAAAAACAATTGACATGCTGCAGAGAAAAACGCACTGCAAAAACGGACTGAAATTTGCTGATCATCTGCACAACCCTTCAGGATTGTCATTGAATTACCTTGCATAAGTACTCCATTGCGTTTTTGGACCACTTGCACGTGGAAAAAAACACATCAAATACGCATCAAATGCGCAACGTGTGCACATAGCCTGAGTCTGTAAACTTCCGTGTCTTTATAACACATGGATAAGGTTAAGACATCTTTTTTTTCAAGTTGCATATATGTAATATTAACCTATAATGCAACACTCCTATAAAGTTAGGGGGTCAATTTCCACTAGGACTTGTGGTTCTATTGTCAGTTTCAAGACAGTTTTGTTTTATAATGTAATCTTTATTAGTGTTGCAGTTGAGTTTCTGTTTTTTTGAGATATGTAAAAGTCTAAAATTATATCATAACATTAACCATTCTGAGTAACCTTGACATCATTTCCTTGTCTTACATACGCTTTTACAATATGTTTATTTTGCTTTTTTATGACTGGTGGTGTTAATGTAATTTATTTTATTGACACAATGTCTACAGTATGTAAAATCCCTCATTATTCAAATCTCCTTCTATGGCTTTCACTTGCACAAAGAATGTAACATAGAGCATTGGATTAGTGAGTTGTTGCTTTTGAAGGAAATGCCTTCTATGACTTCATTTACTTCCCAACGTCCTTTGTTCGGCAGCCAAAGTGGAACTCATTTGTGTTGGTAGTGGGATGCTTGCTAATTAGAGGTCAAAGCCCTTTACAAGAAGATTCAGAAATAGAAGTGTCAACCTATGCAGTAATGTTCAGGGGGAAAAACAATGACATTTCATGTAACATTTGGAACCGGGAAACATTTGCACAACTGTGACTGAAACATCAATGTTTATAATATGTATGAATAATTTACTGCAAATTACAAGATCTGTTCAAATCCTAAATATCATGCAATTTTAGATATTAGAAAGCTATAGCAAAAAATATTTATTGCATATTCATGCATATTATTCTTAGAGTTAAAACGATGTAATAACTTTGCCTATAGTTTTATACAGTCACAAAACAGCAACATGGCAAACAAATATCAGCCATGCTATAAAAGTACGATAATATAAATGATGTGGTAAAAGGATAACAATGAAACAAAAGCAATTTTAAAATTAGAATTTGGTATTCTCATATAAAATTGGCCTGTCGTACGAGCTCATATACTCTATTAAGTAAAGTCCGATAGAAAAAATATATTGCTACTGGGCTGGCCGAATGGTAGTTTGGCCTATAACTATCTCCACCATTTCCTCACAGACCATAACAATAGACTTGGACAAACACTGCTATTTTCTCTGTCAGAGAGACACTGTCAGACTCCTCAGGATGCAGATTTTCTCAGGGAGAACAAAAGGATGGGCAGTCCAAACTCAGCCTGGCCAGATCATTCTGTCCCCTGACATCAACCTTCGGGAGGAAAGACAAGTGGCCACCATACACATTAAACTATCAAATAATTCCCTCAATATCAGCAGGTTTGGCCAATGCTGTGATGTGATTAGAACTTGAAAAGGAAAGAATGGAAGAAAGGTCCCAACAATGAAACAATGCATCACTCCATCCAAGGCAAGTTACTTCATACCTATCTGTTAAAATGCAGAAGGAAGCAAAAGGAGGACAGAATATTTTTAGTGGTTCAGCAATGGAAGCTTATGAAAAGGAGCTTATAAAATGGAACTTTTTTTGAGCTGTTCTCATACAAGCATAATAGTGTTGAGCGAACATGGTCAGATAAGGTGTTTTCCAAAGACGCTCGTGAGCTAATTGAGTATTTTCGGCTTGATTGACTGCTATTTTTGAGTCGTCACAGATATTCGACAGTTGCAACACATACATAGACGACTCAAAAATAGTATTCAAGTATTCCAAAAATACTATATTAGCACATGAGCATACTCAAAGAACACCTTACCTGTGCACATTTGCTCTTCACTATTAAACAACCATTAGGCTTTGAAGATATCCTATTGCCTTTTTTTATCCTTTCGATAGAATTTGAGTAGTCATATCTCTCTTGAAGCTTCAGCCTATAGGCTCCTTTAGAAACATGTACACCCCTAAGACAAATCCACTTTTAAAGAAAATTTCCTGAATATTAATTGTGGCAAATACGCTGATAGAATCTCCATCTTCTGAGTTATCTGGTTGGAACAAGACCTTTCATTCCAACACAGTGATTTACAGGTTTAAAACTGGCCACAACAAACTATATTTCATTTAATGGCTCAGACTTCCTATGAGACATTCTTGTCTTTCTGATCCAGTATACATTAAAGGAAGACTCTTTATAACAGATAATGAGCCCAGCAGTTTTGGCAGTGACCAACAGATAAGTTATGTAAAATCCATACAAGAGAGAAAAGGAACTGAATGCCCTACTAGTAAACTACCTGCATCTCCATAAAATACCCCAAACTCTGCAAATTAGCTCACTTGAGTATACTAGAATTCCTGTATTCCTTTATCTCACAGGTTTTTTTTGCAAGAAATACTGTAGCTTCTCTTCAGTGCCTCGTCTACTGAATGCTAGGGTTAAATCTAAAAGGGATATCATTCAAATGGGTTTTTACTATTGATGAGTGAGCTCACCACTGTTCGATACTCGATTGAGCATCGGGGGAGCTCATTATGCTTGATACTCAATTGAGAATAGCGGGTGCTCGAGTGAAATGCTCGAGTCCCTACCCCGCATGATTTGCTGCTGTTAGACAACCAATAAACATGCAGAGATTGCCTGCCATAAACAGTAATGACATAGCCATATTGGCTTCTGGCATTACTGTGATTGCTCGGCAGCATCGCGTCACTGGGTCTTATATAAGGCCCAGTGATGCGATACTTGACACGCTCTCCTCTGGAAGCAGTTCAGAGAGAGTTGATTTAGGAGAGAGAGCTTAAATTGGACAGGCATAGAGTTGATTTAGGAGAGAGAGCTTAAATTAGAGCAGACATACAGTGGGGCAAAAAAGTATTTAGTCAGTCAGCAATAGTGCAAGTTCCACCACTTAAAAAGATGAGAGGTGTCTGTAATTTACATCATAGGTAGACCTCAACTATGGGAGACAAACTGAGAAAAAAAAATCCAGAAAATCACATTGTCTGTTTTTTTTTCATTTTATTTGCATATTATGGTGGAAAATAAGTATTTGGTCAGAAACAAAATTTCATCTCAATACTTTGTGATATATCCTTTGTTGGCAATGACAGAGGTCAAACGTTTTCTGTAAGTCTTCACAAGGTTGCCACACACTGTTGTTGGTATGTTGGCCCATTCCTCCATGCAGATCTCCTCTAGAGCAGTGATGTTTTTGGCTTTTGGCTTGGCAACACGGACTTTCAACTCCCTCCAAAGGTTTTCTATAGGGTTGAGATCTGGAGACTGGCTAGGCCACTCCAGGACCTTGAAATGCTTCTTACGAAGCCACTCCTTCGTTGCCCTGGCGGTGTGCTTTGGATCATTGTCATGTTGAAAGACGCAGCCACGTTTCATCTTCAATGCCCTTGCTGATGGAAGGAGGTTTGCACTCAAAATCTCACGATACATGGCCCCATTCATTCTTTCATGTACCCGGATCAGTCGTCCTGGCCCCTTTGCAGAGAAACAGCCCCAAAGCATGATGTTTCCACCACCCTGCTTTACAGTAGGTATGGTGTTTGATGGATGCAACTCAGTATTCTTTTTCCTCCAAACACGACAAGTTGTGTTTCTACCAAACAGTTCCAGTTTAGTTTCATCAGACCATAGGACATTCTCTCAAAACTCCTCTGGATCATCCAAATGCTCTCTAGCAAACTTCAGACGGGCCCGGACATGTACAGGCTTAAGCAGTGGGACACGTCTGGCACTGCAGGATCTGAGTCCATGGTGGCGTAGTGTGTTACTTATGGTAGGCCTTGTTACATTGGTCCCAGCTCTCTGCAGTTCATTCACTAGGTCCCCCCGCGTGGTTCTGGGATTTTTGCTCACCATTCTTGTGATCATTCTGACCCCACGGGGTGGGATTTTGCGTGGAGCACCAGATCGAGGGAGATTATCAGTGGTCTTGTATGTCTTCCATTTTCTAATTATTGCTCCCACAGTTGATTTCTTCACTCCAAGCTGGTTGGCTATTGCAGATTCAGTCTTCCCAGCTTGGTGCAGGGCTACAATTTTGTTTCTGGTGTCCTTTGACAGCTCTTTGGTCTTCACCATAGTGGAGTTTGGAGTCAGACTGTTTGAGGGTGTCTTTTTATACTGATAACAAGTTTAAACAGGTGCCATTACTACAGGTAATGAGTGGAGGAAAGAGGAGACTCTTAAAGAAGAAGTTACAGACATGTATATTCGATATGTCCAATCGGGTTTATGCGATGCGATTATGACATCTTTTGTATTGTTTACATCTAAATATAATGTGGCCGAATGGGGAGGATTTGTGACCTGTACGCATGCGCGTCATGGTCTGGGGCCGCGACGCGGCCTTTGGCGTCTCCACCGGTGTGTTACTATGGCGTTTCACACGCCGGCGTGCACACTGGCTGACGCCGGCGCCGCTTCGCATCCCTGGTCGTCATGACGACGGATGCGTCACTTCCGCTTGACGCCTCCTTATTTCCGGTCACGACCTTTTTTAGCTCTTTGGCTCGGCTGTAGTTCACGCCCCCTGACGAAGGACGAGCTTCCGAAATGCGCTTCGGGGCACACGCGCAGACCCCCCTGGGACTCCTCACTACCGCCCGTTGCTGGTATTTATTACCGCTTTTTTGCTATATGTGTGTTTGCTTGTTAGTGAGCACCAACCACTGAGGCATTTGTTTAACCATTTGGTGGTGCAGATAAATAGTGACACCTTCTCTCTAGTATTATAGTGGCTCTCTGACTATTAGTCTTAGGGGAGAGCAATAATGTGGGTAGGGCTGGTAGGTTCGTAAATGAATATTCAAGATATTATGATATAATGTCAATTTTGTATGCCTATCTATGTGAGGAGATTTCAGTGTCCTTTTGGACTATATTATCTAAGTCTTTTAGGGAGGTCTGCTATGTTTCCCATGGTGCGTGGATTATTTTAATGCACTATCGAGCACTGTTTTGTCCAGGATCTGTCTATGTGTCCTAATAAAGATATATATACATTTTTTATATCGGATCTGTAGTCGTTCATTAGTGGTTTTCCACTCCCCCTTTTTCTTCCAGAAGTAGAGGATGCCCCCTTGTCCCTGTCTCAGGTCTATGAGTAAAAAGGTCATTAGAAAGGTCTTCGTACTGTCCCCTCATATATTTATACATTAAAATAAGATCACCCCTTAGCCTTTGTTTTTCCAAACAAAATAACCCCAAGTGTAATAACCTGTCTTGGTATTGCAGCCCCCCCCAGTTCTCTAATAACCTTGTTCGCTCTTCTCTGCACCCGCTCTAGTTCACCTAGGTCTTTCTTATACACCATAGACCAGAACTGTACACAGTATTCTAAGTGTGGTTGCACTAGTGACTTGTATAGAGGTACAATTATGTTCTCCTCATGGGCATCTATGCCTCTTTTAATGCATCCCATTTTCTTGTGTAAATACTGTTGAAAAAAAGTCATTTACCATATTGGCTTTTTCCTCATCCTCATTCACCATTTCACACAGACTATTTTTGTATGGTCATTTCTGAACGGACTATAGCCTTTAAATTTAATTTAATTTAACCGCCCAGTCATGGCTCTGGTCAAGTCATGTCTCAGATATCCCCACCATGTCATAATTATGCTCCAACAAATTTAATTCTAATTCCTCCATTTTGTTGGCGAGGCGTCTGGCATTCATATACATGTACTTTATGTATTTCTCTGTACCTCTATTCTTTCTTAAATTATTAACTGTTCTAACCCCACCCCCTATGCCACCCCTACTCCCAATTTCATTATTTATGCCCAGGTCTCTATCTGCACTGTCTTCCCCTCCTATAAAAGGAATACCCTCCCCCCAATCCCTAGTTTAAACACTCCTCCAACCTTCTAGCCATTTTCTCCCCCAGCACAGCTGCACCTTCCCTACTGAGGTGCAGACCATCCCTAGCGTAGAACCTGTAGCCAACTGAGAAGTTGGCCCAGTTCTCCAGGAACCCAAACCTCTCCTTCCTACACCAATTCTTGAGCCACTTATTTAACCTCCCTAAGAAAATGGTGGGCGCATGCACAGTGCGCCTGCTAAGATCTGCTGGCCGGCACCTGTCAACAATAGGAAGAGTTTTCCTATTGGTTCATTTTGATCACTGTGATAGAGCCTACCACAGTGATCAAAATAAAAAAATAGTAAAGAAACCCCCCTTTATCACCCCCTTAGTTAGGGAAAAATAATGAAATAAAGAAAATATATTTATTTCCATTTTTCCATTAGGGTTAGAGTTAGGCTAAAGTGAGTTGGGCTAAAGGGTTAGGATTATGATTAGGGTTAGGGCTATGGTTAGGATTAGGGTTAGGATTAGGGTTAGGGTTGGGATTAGATTTAGGATTAAGGTTAGGGTTGGGATTAGAGTTAGGGGTGTGTCGGGGTTAGGGTTGTGGTTAGGGTTATGGTCAAGGTTGGGATTAGGGTTATGGTTGTGTTGGGGTTAAGGTTGGAGTTAGAATTGGTGGTTTCCACTGTTTAGGTACATAATGGGGTCTCCGAACATGACATGGCACCACCATTGATTCCAGCCAATTTTGGGTTCAAAAAGTCAAATGGTGCTCCCTCCCTTCTGAGCTCTGCCATGCGCCCAAACAGTTGTTTACCCCCATATATGGGGCATCAGCATACTCAGGACAAATTGCACAACTTTGGGGGTCTAATTTCTCCTGTTACCCTTGGGAAAATAATAAAATGGGGGCGAAAAAAATTATTTTTGTGGCTTTCCGCTGATAATTTTTAGACAGTCATCTAGCAGCCCTCGCTCATAATTTTTAGAGGGTCATCATGCGATTCCTCATGCTTAATTTTTTCAGGATGTGTATGATGCCTTTTTTCATAATTTTTCCAGGAGGTGTATGAAGCCTACCTCTACAATTCTCTTACATATATATTTGTATACACCCCAGGGGTAAATAAATGTATTTCAGTCTAGGGGTCCCTGTTATGAATGAGTCACCGTAGGAGGCAAAAACAGAAATACAAGCTAAGTCCAGAAAACCAGAGAAGTTGGCAACTATCAGATTGCAGACCCCTGAACCTATCAACACAACTAGCAGTAGCCGTGGGGGGTTCCTACGATGCGCTAGACCCCTCGATCACAGCCGGAGAATGAAATAGGCCTAAAGAAAGAAAGGGGAAATCTAAACTGCCCCAGAGCAGACCCCAAAGCAATAGGCAGCCCCCAACATATAATGACGGTGAAGCAAGATGAAAACACTAACACAGACAGAAAGATAGACTGAGCAAAGACGGGGCCCCAAACTACCTAGATAGGAAAGGACAGGAAGGCTGCTGTCTGCAATCTGCCAAAACCCTATCAAAGACATAAGCCAACAAGCTGATATGAAAAAGGCCCTGAAGCAGCTAGGCTTCAAAAACTAAATCAGCACTCAGGTATTTTCAGAAGACAGAGCTAAAGGAATTCAGCACACCCCAGCAGGGAATGGCAGAAATCCAGAAAAACAAAGCAAAACAAAGTCAAAGCACAAATGCAAAAGGCCGAGCAGCAAACTTAGCTTTAGAGGAGCAGGAATTCAGACTGGTCTCCAAGAATCCCACAGAGAAATCACCCGCAGGGCAGAAGGGCGTCGGCAGCCTTATATCCAGTCAGTAACTCCACTCAGCCAGTCATCATCATCAGCCTCAGGTGTTTGATAATCAGGCTCACTACCTTTCTTTACCAGACGAGGGAGTTCCTCGGGCCTCAGTAATGAAGGGGAAAATGAACTCACAACAGTACCTCCCCCTTGAGGAGGGGTCACCGAACCCTCAACCACGCCACCAGGGCGATCAGGGTGAGCCCGATGAAAGGCACGCACCAATCTTTTGGCATGAATATCAGAGGCAGAGACCCAGGAATTATCCTCCTGACCATAACCCTCCCACTTAACCAAATACTGGAGTCTCCGTCTAGCCAGACGAGAATCCAGTATTTTCTCTACCTCATATTCCATGTTACCTTCAACCAATACAGGGTCTGGAGGTGCCACCCCCGGAACAACAGGTTCAACAAACCTCTTCAACAAAGATTTATGGAACACATTATGGATTTTAAATGTGACAGGAAGAGCCAAACGAAAAGAGACCGGATTAATAATCTCCACAATCTTGTAAGGTCCAATAAATCTAGGCTTAAACTTAGGAGAAGCCACCTTCATAGAAATATTTTTTGATGATAACCACACCATATCACCAACCTTAAACTGGGGACCAATGGTCCTATGTCGGTTGGAAAACCGCTGGGCCTTTTCCTGGGAGAGAGATAACTTATCCACCACTTGGTCCCAGATCTGGTGCATTCTCTCCACCACAGTGTCAACACCTGGGCAGGCAGAGGGCTCCACCTGCCCTGAAGAAAATCGAGGATGAAACCCAAAGTTACAAAAAAAAGGTGACATCAAAGTGGCAGAACTAGCTCTATTATTTAAAGAAATAAAACATCTCAAATATGACTCCAAGGTCTGGTTTGTTCTCTCTGTCTGCCCATTGGTCTGAGGGTGAAAAGCAGAGGAGAAGGACAACTGAATTCCCAGCCTGGAACAGAAAGTTCTCCAAAATCTAGACACAAACTGGACTCCTCTGTCAGATACAATGTTCTCAGGAATCCCGTGCAAATAAACCACCTGTTGTAAAAACAGGGGCACCAACTCAGAGGAAGACAGCAACTTAGGGAGTGGTACAAGATGAACCATCTTAGAGAACCTATCACAAATCACCCAAATAACAGTCATCCTTTGAGAGACAGGCATATCAGAGATGAAATCCATTGAAATATGGGTCCATGGCCTCTTGGGGACAGGCAAAGGCATCAACAACCCACTAGAGCGAGAACACGATTTAGACCGGGAGCACATCCCACAGGACTGCACAAAATTCCTGACATCACGAGACAAGGAGGGCCACCAAAAAAACCGACTCACCAGATCTCTAGTACCAAAAATACCTGGATGACCAGCCAAAGCAGAGCAATGAACTTCAGACATCACTCTCTTCTTCCACTGGTCAGGAACATACAACTTTCCACTGGGACAACGCTCAGGTTTGTCCTCCTGGAACTCTTCCAGAGCATGTCTCAAATCGGGCGAGTTGGCAGAAAGAAATACCCCTTCGCCTAAGATGGTAGCAGGCTTGGTCACCACAGGAGAATCAGCAAAGAAGCTCCTAGAGTGGGCGTCTGCCTTGACATTCTTCGTTCCAGGAAGAAAAGAAACCACAAAATCAAAACGTGTAGAAAACAAGGCCCACCTAGCCTGTCTAGGGTTCAAGCGCTTAGCCGACTCTAGGTAAATCAAATTCTTGTGGTCAGTGAGGACCACGACTTGATGCTTAGCTCCCTCCAACCAATGTCTCCACTCCTCAAATGCCCATTTCATGGCCAACAGTTCCCGATTCCCCACATCATAGTTACGTTCAGATGGAGAGAACTTTCGGGAAAAGAAAGCACAGGGATTCATTTTAGATGTTACAGGATCCTTTTGGGACAAAACAGCTCCTGCACCAATCTCAGAAGCATCCACCTCTACCTGGAATGGAAGTGAGACATCAGGTTGCCGCAAAACCGGGGCGGAGGTGAATCTTCGCTTCAGCTCCTGAAAGGAAGAAACAGCCTCCGGAGACCAATTTAACACATCAGCACCCTTCTTAGTCAAATCAGTCAATGGCTTGGCAATACTAGAACATTTTGCTATAAATTTCCGATAAAAATTAGCAAAACCCAAAAACTTCTGGAGGGCCTTCAAAGAAGTGGGCTGAACCCAATCGTAAATGGCCTGTACCTTGGCCGGGTCCATTTCAATAGTTGACGGGGACAAAATAAATCCCAAAAAAGAAATCCTCTGTACTCCAAAAAGGCATTTAGATCCTTTGACATACAGGGAATTCTCCCTCAAGATCCGGAACACAGTCCGAATATGTTCCACATGAGAATCCCAGTCCTTGGAGAAGATCAAAATATCATCCAGATAGATAATCAAAAATTTATCGACAAAATCTCGGAAAATATCGTTCATGAAGCACTGGAAGACAGAAGGGGCATTAGTGAGCCCAAAAGGCATCACCAGGTACTCAAAATGTCCCTCCGGAGTATTAAACGCCGTCTTCCATTCATCCCCATGCTTAATGCGAATAAGATTATACGCCCCCCTGAGGTCAAGCTTGGTAAACCAGCAAGCACCTTTAACTCTGGAGAATAGATCAGAAATCAGGGGTAACGGATACTGATATTTAACAGTAATTTTGTTGAGGGCACGATAATCAATACAAGGTCTTAATGATCCATCCTTTTTGGCTACAAAAAAAAAAACGGCACCTAAGGGTGACGAAGATGGTCTAATATGACCCTTCTCCAACGCCTCCTTAATATAGGATCGCATAGCCTCGTGCTCGGGTACAGATAAATTGAAGAGCTGACCCTTGGGAAATTTACACCCCGGGCTCAGTTCAATTGCACAGTCATAACTCCTATGAGGAGGCAGAGACGCAGACTCATTCTCACTAAATACATCATAAAAGTCCGCCAAATAATCAGGAACATCATGCGACTGAGGAGAGGTGGAAAACACCGGAGCCTCACTAAAGGCACACCGACAACCCCAACTCACCACAGACACAGATTTCCAATCCAAAACTGGATTATGAATTTATAACCAGGGAAACCCCAGAACAATAGTATCATGCAGATTATGCAACACCAAAAATCTGCAATTTTCTTGATGGTCTGGGGCGACCCGCATTACCACCTGGGTCCAAAACTAAGGTTTATTTTTAGCCAAAGGAGTAGCATCAATCCCCCTCAAAGGGATAGGCGTCTGCAGAGGTGTCATCGGAAATCCACAACGTTTAGCAAAATCCAAATTCATTAGGTTTAGGGCTGCTCCCGAATCCACAAAAGCCTTGGCGGAAAATGTGGACAGGGAGCAGATCAGAGTAATAGCCAGAAGAAACTTAGGTTGAACACCCCCAACAGAAAACGTGTGTGCAAAGCGTTTCTCTCGTTTAGGACAGACAGAAATAATATGCGAGGCATCTCCACAGAAAAAACACAACTTATTACGCCTTCTGAACTCCTGACGCTGCTCTCTGGAAAAAACTCTATCACATTGCATAGGTTCAGACATTTGTTCAACAGGTGGCAACACCTCTCGTGCAGCTTTGCGTTCGCGCAAACGCCGATCAACCTGAATGGCTAATGACATAGAATCGTCAAGACCAGAGGGAACAGGAAATCCCACCATAGTATCTTTTATGGCTTCTGACAACCCCTTCCGAAAGAGAGCAGCCAAGGCATTATCATTCCAGGTAGTAAGTACTGCCCACTTTCAGAATTTTTGACAGTACAATTCTGCAGAATCACGACCCTGGTTCAATGCCAGCAGGGTCTTTTCAGCCTGATCAATGGCATTAGGTTCATCATACAACAACCCCAAGGCCTGAAAAAATGCGTTCACATTAGTCAGAATAGGATCATCTGGTTTCAAAGAAAACGCCCAATCCTGGGGATCGCCACGCAGCAGAGGTGACAATTTTAACCTGCTGCGCGGAGCTCCCTGATGAGTTAGGCTTCAAGGCAAAAAATAATTTACAATTATTTTTGAAATTCAAAAATTTAGACCGATCCCCAAAAAATACATCAGGTGTAGGAATCTTTGGTTCAGCAGCATGTGAATGAGCAAGGTAGGCGGAAATTCCCCGCACTTCCGCAGCGAGCTGCTCCACACGATCAGACAATTGCTTTATCTCCATTGAGAGAAAAAAAAATTCCCCCTACGGCCTCAGAGATATAGAGGAAAAAATATACACACCTTTTTTTTTTTTTTTTTACAATTCTTTCCTGCTATTGAGTACCCTAGGATCTGCGGTATGGTGGGTGATTCTGTTATGAATGAGTCACCGTAGGAGGCAAAAACAGAAATACAAGCTAAGTCCAGAAAACCAGAGAAGTTGGCAACTATCAGATTGCAGACCCCTGAACCTATCAACACAACTAGCAGTAGCCGTGGGGGGTTCCTACGATGCCCTAGACCCCTCGATCACAGCCGGAGAATTAAATAGGCCTAAAGAAAGAAAGGGGAAATCTAAACTGCCCCAGAGCAGACCCCAAAGCAATAGGCAGCCCCCAACATATAATGACGGTGAAGCAAGATGAAAACACTAACACAGACGGAAAGATAGACTGAGCAAAGACGGGGCCCCAAACTACCTAGATAGGAAAGGACAGGAAGGCTGCTGTCTGCAATCTGCCAAAACCCTATCAAAGACATAAGCCAACAAGCTGATATGAAAAAGGCCCTGAAGCAGCTAGGCTTCAAAAACTAAATCAGCACTCAGGTATTTTCAGAAGACAGAGCTAAAGGAATTCAGCACACCCCAGCAGGGAATGGCAGAAATCCAGAAAAACAAAGAAAAACAAAGTCAAAGCACAAATGCAAAAGGCCGAGCAGCAAACTTAGCTTTAGAGGAGCAGGAATTCAGACTGGTCTCCAAGAATCCCACAGAGAAATCACCCGCAGGGCAGAAGGGCGTCGGCAGCCTTATATCCAGTCAGTAACTCCACTCAGCCAGTCATCATCATCAGCCTCAGGTGTTTGATAATCAGGCTCACTACCTTTCTTTACCAGACGAGGGAGTTCCTCGGGCCTCAGTAATGAAGGGGAAAATGAACTCACAACAGTACCTCCCCCTTGAGGAGGGGTCACCGAACCCTCAACCACGCCACCAGGGCGATCAGGGTGAGCCCGATGAAAGGCACGCACCAATCTTTTGGCATGAATATCAGAGGCAGAGACCCAGGAATTATCCTCCTGACCATAACCCTTCCACTTAACCAAATACTGGAGTCTCCGTCTAGCCAGACGAGAATCCAGTATTTTCTCTACCTCATATTCCATGTTACCTTCAACCAATACAGGGTCTGGAGGTGCCACCCCCGGAACAACAGGTTCAACAAACCTCTTCAACAAAGATTTATGGAACACATTATGGATTTTAAATGTGACAGGAAGAGCCAAACGAAAAGAGACCGGATTAATAATCTCCACAATCTTGTAAGGTCCAATAAATCTAGGCTTAAACTAAGGAGAAGCCACCTTCATAGAAATATTTTTTGATGATAACCACACCATATCACCAACCTTAAACTGGGGACCAATGGTCCTATGTCGGTTGGAAAACCGCTGGGCCTTTTCCTGGGAGAGAGATAACTTATCCACCACTTGGTCCCAGATCTGGTGCATTCTCTCCACCACAGTGTCAACACCTGGGCAGGCAGAGGGCTCCACCTGCCCTGAAGAAAATCGAGGATGAAACCCAAGGTTACAAAAAAAAGGTGACATCAAAGTGGCAGAACTAGCTCTATTATTTAAAGAAATAAAACATCTCAAATATGACTCCAAGGTCTGGTTTGTTCTCTCTGTCTGCCCATTGGTCTGAGGGTGAAAAGCAGAGGAGAAGGACAACTGAATTCCCAGCCTGGAACAGAAAGTTCTCCAAAATCTAGACACAAACTGGACTCCTCTGTCAGATACAATGTTCTCAGGAATCCCATGCAAACAAACCACCTGTTGTAAAAACAGGGGCACCAACCCAGAGGAAGACAGCAACTTAGGGAGTGGTACAAGATGAACCATCTTAGAGAACCTATCACAAATCACCCAAATAACAGTCATCCTTTGAGAGACAGGCATATCAGAGATGAAATCCATTGAAATATGGGTCCATGGCCTCTTGGGGACAGGCAAAGGCACCAACAACCCACTAGAGCGAGAACACGATTTAGACCGGGAGCACATCCCACAGGACTGCACAAAATTCCTGACATCACGAGACAAGGAGGGCCACCAAAAAACCGACTCACCAGATCTCTAGTACCAAAAATACCTGGATGACCAGCCAAAGCAGAGCAATGAACTTCAGACATCACTCTCTTCTTCCACTGGTCAGGAACATACAACTTTCCACTGGGACAACGCTCAGGTTTGTCCTCCTGGAACTCTTCCAGAGCATGTCTCAAATCGGGCGAGTTGGCAGAAAGAAATACCCCTTCGCCTAAGATGGTAGCAGGCTTGGTCACCACAGGAGAATCAGCAAAGAAGCTCCTAGAGTGGGCGTCTGCCTTGACATTCTTCGTTCCAGGAAGAAAAGAAACCACAAAATCAAAACGTGTAGAAAACAAGGCCCACCTAGCCTGTCTAGGGTTCAAGCGCTTAGCCGACTCTAGGTAAATCAAATTCTTGTGGTCAGTGAGGACCACGACTTGATGCTTAGCTCCCTCCAACCAATGTCTCCACTCCTCAAATGCCCATTTCATGGCCAACAGTTCCCGATTCCCCACATCATAGTTACGTTCAGATGGAGAGAACTTTCGGGAAAAGAAAGCACAGGGATTCATTTTAGATGTTACAGGATCCTTTTGGGACAAAACAGCTCCTGCACCAATCTCAGAAGCATCCACCTCTACCTGGAATGGAAGTGAGACATCAGGTTGCCGCAAAACCGGGGCGGAGGTGAATCTTCGCTTCAGCTCCTGAAAGGAAGAAACAGCCTCCGGAGACCAATTTAACACATCAGCACCCTTCTTAGTCAAATCAGTCAATGGCTTGGCAATACTAGAAAATTTTGCTATAAATTTCCAATAAAAATTAGCAAAACCCAAAAACTTCTGGAGGGCCTTCAAAGAAGTGGGCTGAACCCAATCGTAAATGGCCTGTACCTTGGCCGGGTCCATTTCAATAGCTGACGGGGACAAAATAAATCCCAAAAAAGAAATCCTCTGTACTCCAAAAAGGCATTTAGATCCTTTGACATACAGGGAATTCTCCCTCAAGATCCGGAACACAGTCCGAATATGTTCCACATGAGAATCCCAGTCCTTGGAGAAGATCAAAATATCATCCAGATAGATAATCAAAAATTTATCGACAAAATCTCGGAAAATATCGTTCATGAAGCACTGGAAGACAGAAGGGGCATTAGTGAGCCCAAAAGGCATCACCAGGTACTCAAAATGTCCCTCCGGAGTATTAAACGCCGTCTTCCATTCATCCCCATGCTTAATGCGAATAAGATTATACGCCCCCCTGAGGTCAAGCTTGGTAAACCAGCAAGCACCTTTAACTCTGGAGAATAGATCAGAAATCAGGGGTAACGGATACTGATATTTAACAGTAATTTTGTTGAGGGCACGATAATCAATACAAGGTCTTAATGATCCATCCTTTTTGGCTACAAAAAAAAAAACGGCACCTAAGGGTGACGAAGATGGTCTAATATGACCCTTCTCCAACGCCTCCTTAATATAGGATCGCATAGCCTCGTGCTCGGGTACAGATAAATTGAAGAGCCGACCCTTGGGAAATTTACATCCCGGGCTCAGTTCAATTGCACAGTCATAACTCCTATGAGGAGGCAGAGACGCAGACTCATTCTCACTAAATACATCATAAAAGTCCGCCAAATAATCAGGAACATCATGCGACTGAGGAGAGGTGGAAAACACCGGAGCCTCACTAAAGGCACACCGACAACCCCAACTCACCACAGACACAGATTTCCAATCCAAAACTGGATTATGAATTTGTAACCAGGGAAACCCCAGAACAATAGTATCATGCAGATTATGCAACACCAAAAATCTGCAATTTTCTTGATGGTCTGGGGCGACCCGCATTACCACCTGGGTCCAAAACTAAGGTTTATTTTTAGCCAAAGGAGTAGCATCAATCCCCCTCAAAGGGATAGGCGTCTGCAGAGGTGTCATCGGAAATCCACAACGTTTAGCAAAATCCAAATTCATTAGGTTTAGGGCTGCTCCCGAATCCACAAAAGCCTTGGCGGAAAATGTGGACAGGGAGCAGATCAGAGTAATAGCCAGAAGAAACTTAGGTTGAACACCCCCAACAGAAAACGTGTGTGCAAAGCGTTTCTCTCGTTTAGGACAGACAGAAATAATATGCGAGGCATCTCCACAGAAAAAACACAACTTATTTCGCCTTCTGAACTCCTAACGCTGCTCTCTGGAAAAAACTCTATCACATTGCATAGGTTCAGACATTTGTTCAACAGGTGGCAACACCTCTCGTGCAGCTTTGCGTTCGCGCAAACGCCGATCAACCTGAATGGCTAATGACATAGAATCGTCAAGACCAGAGGGAACAGGAAATCCCACCATAGTATCTTTTATGGCTTCTGACAACCCCTTCCGAAAGAGAGCAGCCAAGGCATTATCATTCCAGGTAGTAAGTACTGCCCACTTTCAGAATTTTTGACAGTACAATTCTGCAGAATCACGACCCTGGTTCAATGCCAGCAGGGTCTTTTCAGCCTGATCAATGGCATTAGGTTCGTCATACAACAACCCCAAGGCCTGAAAAATGCGTTCACAGAAAGGCAGATTTTAAGGGATTCAGAAAGAGAATTGGAGGGATCCAATGGCTGGATATCCTTAAAGACAAAAATGTCCAGGAAGGATGGGAAATCTTGAAAAATGAAATTCTCAAAGAACAGTTGTTAACAATTCCGAAAAGAGGGAAGAATAGGAAGCATTTAAGGAAACCAGGATGGATGAACACAGAACTTAAGCACATGCTAAAAAGGAAGAAAAAAATGTTTATAAAATGGAAAGAGGGAGGCATATCTAAAGAAGAATATAATGCTGTCTGCAGAACCTGCAGGGCACAAATCAGATTAGCTAAAGCTGAAAATGAACTGAGGCTTGCAAGAGATGTCAAAAGCAATAATAAAGGATTTTGGGGATATGTCAAAAGTAAAAGAAAAGTCAAAGATGCCATAGGATTTTTACAGGATGAAAATGATGAAATGGTAAGACAGGATGTTGAGAAGGCTGAACTTTTAAATTCCTATTTTGCATCTGTTTTCTCTCAGAAAGGAAATGCAACATCAACTGTTATTCACTGTCCTATTAAGGGAATAGAAGAATCCAGGATATCTATAAACAGAAAGATAGTGAGGAAACACTTAGCTAACCTAAATGAATTCAAGTCTCCAGGTCCAGATGAATTACACCCCAGAGTACTGAAGGAGATAGCAGAAGAAATTTTTGAACCCCTCTCCATAATCTTTGAAAATTCTTGGAGAACAGGAGAAGTGCCAGAAGACTGGAGAAGAGCAAATGTTGTTCCTATCTTCAAAAAGGGGAAGAAGGTGGACCCAGGCAACTATAGGCCGGTGAGTCTGACTTCTATACCAGGAAAGATCTTTGAACAAATTATTAAACAACATGTATGTCAATACCTGGATAAGAATGAAGTGATTAAACAGAGTCAGCATGGGTTTCTAACTAATAAGTCATGTCAGACTAACTTAATTTCCTTCTATGACGGTATCACTGATTGGGTGGATCAAGGAAATGCTGTAGATATAGTATATCTTGACTTCAGCAAAGCATTTGACAAAGTCTCTCATACAATCCTTATTGAAAAAATGACTAAGTATGGAATGGACAAGGCAACTGTTAGGTGGATTCATAACTGGCTTAGTGATCGGACCCAAAGAGTGGTCGTAAATGGCTGCACATCCAGTTGGAAGAATGTCTCAAGTGGGGTACCACAGGGCTCTGTCCTGGGCCCTGTATTGTTCAACATCTTTATCAACGATTTAGATGAAGGAATTGAGGGTAAACTGATTAAATTTGCTGATGACACAAAGCTAGGAGGGATAGCTAATACTAGAGAAGAGAGAGAGGATTCAAAAAGATTTAAATAAACTGGAGAAGTGGGCAGCAACTAACAGAATGGTTTTTAACAGGGAGAAATGCAAAGTACTACATCTGGGCAATAAAAATGAAAAAAGCATATATAGAATGGGAGGAATAGGGCTAAGTGACAGCACATGTGAAAAAGACTTGGGTATACTAATAGATCACAGACTGAATATGAGTCAACAGTGTGATGCTGCAGCAAAAAAGGCAAATGCAATTCTAGGATGTATTAACAGAAGCATACAGTCTAGATCACGTGAAGTCATTATTTCCCTCTACTCCTCTTTGGTCAGACCTCATCTGGAATATTGTGTCCAGTTTTGGGCACCACATTTTAAAAAAGACATCAACAAACTGGAGCAAGTTCAGAAAAGAGCGACCAGAATGGTGACCGGTCTGCAAACCCTGTCTTATGAGGAAAGGTTGCAGGATTTGGGAATGTTTAGTTTGCAAAAGAGAAGACTGAGAGGAGACTTAATAGCTGTCTACAAATATCTAAAGGGCTGTCACATTGTAGAAGGATCAACTTTATTCTCATTTGCACAAGGAAAGACTAGAAGCAATGGGATGAAACTGAATGGGAAGAGACACAGATTAGATATTAGAAAAAACTTTTTGACAGTTAGAGTGATCAATGAGTGGAACAGGCTGCCACGAGAAGTGGTGAGTTCTCCTTCAATGGAAGTCTTCAAACAGAGGCTGGACAGACATCTGACTGGGATGATTTAGCGAATCCTGCTTTGAGCAGGGGGTTGGACCAGATGGCCCAGGAGGTCCCTTCCAACTCTACGATTCTATGATTCTATGATTAGTCAGAATAGGATCATCTGGTTTCAAAGAAAACGCCCAATCCTGGGGATCGCCACGCAGCAGAGATGACAATTTTAACCTGCTGCGCGGAGCTCCCTGATGAGTTAGGCTTCAAGGCAAAAAATAATTTACAATTATTTTTGAAATTCAAAAATTTAGACCGATCCCCAAAAAATACATCAGGTGTAGGAATCTTTGGTTCAGCAGCATGTGAATGAGCAAGGTAGGCGGAAATTCCCCGCACTTCCGCAGCGAGCTGCTCCACACGATCAGACAATTGCTTTATCTCCATTGAGAGAAAAAAAAATTCCCCCTACGGCCTCAGAGATATAGAGGAAAAAATATACACATCTTTTTTTTTTTTTTTTTTACAATTCTTTCCTGCTATTGAGTACCCTAGGATCTGCGGTATGGCGGGTGATTCTGTTATGAATGAGTCACCGTAGGAGGCAAAAACAGAAATACAAGCTAAGTCCAGAAAACCAGAGAAGTTGGCAACTATCAGATTGCAGACCCCTGAACCTATCAACACAACTAGCAGTAGCCGTGGGGGGTTCCTACGATGCCCTAGACCCCTCGATCACAGCCGGAGAATTAAATAGGCCTAAAGAAAGAAAGGGGAAATCTAAACTGCCCCAGAGCAGACCCCAAAGCAATAGGCAGCCCCTAACATATAATGACGGTGAAGCAAGATGAAAACACTAACACAGACGGAAAGATAGACTGAGCAAAGACGGGGCCCCAAACTACCTAGATAGGAAAGGACAGGAAGGCTGCTGTCTGCAATCTGCCAAAACCCTATCAAAGACATAAGCCAACAAGCTGATATGAAAAAGGCCCTGAAGCAGCTAGGCTTCAAAAACTAAATCAGCACTCAGGTATTTTCAGAAGACAGAGCTAAAGGAATTCAGCACACCCCAGCAGGGAATGGCAGAAATCCAGAAAAACAAAGAAAAACAAAGTCAAAGCACAAATGCAAAAGGCCGAGCAGCAAACTTAGCTTTAGAGGAGCAGGAATTCAGACTGCTCTCCAAGAATCCCACAGAGAAATCACCCGCAGGGCAGAAGGGCGTCGGCAGCCTTATGTCCAGTCAGTAACTCCACTCAGCCAGTCATCATCATCAGCCTCAGGTGTTTGATAATCAGGCTCACTACCTTTCTTTACCAGAAGAGGGAGTTCCTCGGGCCTCAGTAATGAAGGGGAAAATGAACTCACAACAGGTCCCACTCCTTAAAAATGGGGAAAAAAATTTTTCTGAGGCCATCCACGTGTCTTCCAGGGTCTATTGCATTCCTCCTTCAAATTTTTGCCAGCCCTTGCACTTAGTGAATATGCTTTATGAGTCTAGGAGTCCCACTACCTAGCAATCTTAAAAAAAACAAAGACAGAAACATATTGATTAAATATAGATAAGGGCTGAGAGGGACTGAGTCCAACTAGTGGACACACAGCCAAGGGAGACCATATTAATACCGCCCAGCTCAAAAGAAAGGCAGGCCACACCTTTATTTGCACATGATGCAAACAGACAGAAAAAAACAACGGTATGAACTGGGATCTAAACTGGTGTGCATGCAGCATGTATGCACATGTTCAGACTAGCCACAAAACAGAAAAAAACAAAGACAGAAATAATTAAATACCCTGCAGTAAATAAATAGCATAGTGCATGAAAATAATATGTGGTACTGAGTTAACATGTTTTTGATAAAAAAAATGTCAAGGCCATCCCACATCGTCACGTCGACCGTAGTTGGGACAGTCCTACAGTAACTCTAATATTAAAAACCTTACTGTTTGTCAAGTGACATGCATGTAGATAATGGCTGAGAGGGACTCAGTATGACTGCTGACTTGTGAATCCGGGAGCGGGCGGCAATGTGACTGCAAGTTTTTGATTTCCAATCTTCTGCCCACATTCCAACTAGACTTGTCTGACTTCCTTAAATACACTTGCATTGAGTGAATCCACCCTTATATAGCTTGTATGTGCACAGATTTCAGGCAATTAGTGCACAGATAGAAGTCAAGCCAAGTTAACGAACATCTTAGGCTAGTTTCACACTAGTATATGGCCGCACCTCCTCCGGTCAGTTCCGCCTATGTCTGTATGCGGCGTGCATACCCTATCTTTAGCATTGGATACGCAGGCCGTGCCGATGTATGCGGATGCCTCCGCATGCATCTTTTTGACAGTGCGGCAAATGCACCAAAATGCAACTCGCTGCGTTCAAAACGACGCATGCGGAGGCATACGCATACATCGGTACGGCCTGCATACCCAATGCTAAAGATAGGGTACGCACGCTGCATGCAGATGTGGGCAGAGCTGACAAAAGGAGGTGTGGCCGTGGCCGGACCTTCACAGAGGAAGTCCGCAGCCCTCCGCAGCTCAGCCATACACTAGTTTGAAACTAGCCTAAGATGTTCGTAAACTTGGCTTGACTTCTATCTGTACACTAATTGCCTGAAATCTGTGCCTGTATACCATTTGTCTGGCTGACATAAGGATGCACAGATAGGTTGACTGCAGCCATCAAAACAACAATGAGCTGCAGATTGGCAGTCATTTAATGGTGTGTTTAGACAGGTTGATCACGCTTTCATTTTCACGCCAATTTGAAACAGCTCCTCTAAAATAGGAGTTGGGTACAGTACAGAGGCATGGCCTGCCTGTCAAAGTCATCAAAATGCTGGAGTTTTGTACAGCAGAAATGCTACACCAGTTCCTGATTGGCGCGTTGCACAGAGGTGCATGCCATTGAGAAGATATGCTGAATTCATAAAGTGGCATGCTCCTCTTAATCATTTGGGCACCTTGTATTCCAGAAACTAATGCAGCACAAGCATGCGCTATGCCAGTCTTGGTTAATCGGCCCACAGGGAGGATTTCTAGGTGAAGAAATAAAAATCCCTTAGACACTGCTACCTAGACTAGACATAAGCCAAATAGTGGCCTCACTATGTGTCTGTTGGCATTGTGCCCCAAATTTAATCATTATGGAAAGTTTTAACAATTCTATTATTTTTTTTTTTTATTGTAATATTGCATGTAATATAACAATGACAGTAATAAAAATTGTGATACATTTTGTAAATGTTATAAGAAAGCTGGACTGCTTGACATAATGTATTTTCTTGAACTATGGAAAGACTGAGGATAAACCTTGAACCCCATTCATGCCATTATTTATGAAGATCTTGAGTTTTATTCCTATATTATACTGAGTTGCATGTGGGTCTCTTGTGTTTATTGTGAGGCTTTGGTATTATTATTTGCCTGCCACTCATTTACAAATAAATGCTAGGAAGTTGGCATAAAAAAAGAGTTTGATGGATGTGAGCTTGAATTTTTTAAATTAAAACTTTCAGCATGTTGAAATGAGTTTCAGGCACGTTGGTTGTGTGAATGGAAAATATTGTTCAACTACTAACAATGCTTTAAACTTTTTCTAGCGCTTCTATGATCACTTTTTTCAGAGTTTGATATTTGTGACATTAAAGTACTCGTTAAGTACAAAAATTTGCTAAGGCCAACCACATGTTTTAAGTAATCCTAATAGAATACCAAGAATGTTTTCTACAAAAAGAGAATGTTGGACAAATTGACATTGAAGCAGTCTGAACTCCTTACCCACTTTTATTAAAATAAATGCTTCCACTTGAGAAACTGACATTTGTAGGGGTCCGCTCTGGTAGATAACGGCAGGGCTGCAGTATCGAGGCAACACACAGGCTTAAAGTCTAATTTCAGTGGTTTAATGTCACTTTGCAAACAGCAGGTTAACAGAAAATAAGGAAAAACATAAATATACTCCAGCTTGGAGAACCACTGGTCCCAGACTCACCCCTTGCACGGGACGGGCTTAACTAAGCGGCTGCCAGGTCCTGCGGCATCTGCCAGGTGCCATTCCCAGGGTTGTTGAGAGTCTTGCTGCTATAGTCCTGCAGCACGGGGATCCTGTATACAAGTTCAGGCTAAGTCCAGCCAAGTTCCTGTAACTTCCAGACACACACTCACCATGTGCCAAATACCAACCTCCATTACATAGCCCATAACCCCTCCCACCGGTGAGGTAGACATCACATTGGCTGATCACGTGACCATGACATCATCGCAGGTCCTGTCTTTAGGGAAAAACCCGGCCAAACATTAATCTGCTGGGAGAAATGTATCTCTCATCCAGTAAAACACTCTTTACTGTACCACACATTTAATAGAAAGCCAGGCATCATTATTATTGAACCTTGAACTATTACAGGTATGAGATGTAAAATCTAGCCTATACAGAACCAGAATATATATATATATGTACTGGTATATACACACATGGTCAAAATTGTTGGTACCCTTCGTTTAATGACAGGAAAACCGACAATGATGACAGAAAGAACTTGAATCTGACAAAAACAATAAATCAAAAATCTATGAAAATGAACAAATGAAAGACATTGCTTTCAACCATGCTTCCACAGAATTTTAAAAAAAATAAAACTCATGAAATAGGCTTGGACAGAAATGATGGTACCCATAACTTAATATTTTGTTGCACAACGTTTTGAGGCAATCACTGCAATCAAACGATTTCTGTAACTGTCAATCAGACTTCTGCACCTCTCGACAGGCATTTTGGCCTACTTCTCAAGAGCAAACTGGTCCAGTTGTCTCGTGTTTGAAGATTGCCTTTTCCAGATGGCATATTTCAGCTCTTTCCAAAGATGCTCAATAGGATTTAGGATAGGGCTTATAGAAGGCCACTTCAGAATAGTCCAATGTCTTCCTCTTAGCCATTCTTGGGTGTTTTTAGCTGTGTGTTTTGGGTTATTATCCTGTTGCAAGACCCATAACCTGCGACTGAGACCAAGCTATATGACACTGGGCAGCACATTTCTCTCTAGAATGCCTTGATAGTCTTGAGATTTCATTGTACCCTGCACAGTTTCTAGAAACCTGTGCCAGATGTAGCCAAGCAGCCCAAGAACACAACAGAGCCTCCTCCATGTTTCACAGTAGGGTCAGTGTTCTTTTCTTGATATGCTTAATTTTTCCATCTTTGAACAAAGAGCTGATGTACCTTGCCAAAAAGTTCCATTTTTGCCTCATCTGTCCATAGGATATTCTCCCAGAAGCTTTGTGGCTTGTCAGCATGTAGTTTGGCAAATTCCAGTCTGGCTTTGTTATGAATTTTTTTGAACAATGTTGTCCTCCTTTGTCGTCTCCCATGAAGTCCACTTTGGCTCATACAACGGATGGTGCGATCTGACACTGATGTTCCTTGAGCTTGAAGTTCACCTTTAATCTGTTTAGAAGTTTTTCTGGGCTTTTTTGTTACCATTCGTATTATCCGTCTCTTTGATTTGTCATCAATTTTCCTCCTGCAGCCATGTGCAGGGAGGTTGGCTACAGTCTCATGGAGCTTAAATTTCTAAATAATATGTGCAACTGTAGTCACAAGAACATCAGGCTGCTTGGAGATGCTCCTATAACTTTTACCTTTAACATGTTTGTCTATAATTTTCTTTCTAATCTCCTGAGACAACTCATTCCTTCGCTTCCTCTGGTCCATGTTGAGTGTGATACACACCATGTCACCAAACAGCACAGTGAGTATCTGTAGCCCCCTATACAGGCTCACTCACTGATTCCAAGATTGTAGACACCTATGAGGCTAATTAGTGGACACACCTGATTTAACATGTCCCTTTTGTCACATTATTTTCAGGGGTACCATCATTTCTGTCCAGGCCTATTTCATGAGTTTTATTTTTTTTAATTCTGTGGAAGCATGGTTGAAAAGCAATGTCTGACTTTCATTTGTTCATTTTCATAGTTTGTTGATTTATTATTACTTTTGTCAGATTCAAGTTATTTCTGTGACCATTGTGGGTTTTTCTGACATTACATGAGGCGTACCAACAATTTTGACCGCGTGTGTATATGCGTGTTGTAAGACAGCACTTACTGATTGTGTTGGGGGACGCTCGCTTGACAACAGGATTAAAGCACACCGGCACGCTTTTTTCACACAGTCTATCCGGTTATTTCCAGAGCATAAACTGCACCATGAACAGTTCATTATATACGTCAACTGAACATAATAACCACCGACAGTCTGTTCCAATAGCAAATACTTCTCTGCCGTTATAACCCCTTGCTGGAGTTACCTTCCTGGAGCTCCTGCTCCACACACTTAAACCTGTCAGTCCTCTCTCGTGGGAAAGCTGTCTTACTGGGATCACCGTCCTTGTGACCAGGGCACTCCGGACAGTCCAGACCCTCAAAAGAATGGTAGCTCCCAGACGCAGTGCTGTCACGGACTCTGCAGATACGGCCTCTCCATGTGCTCTTCAGGAAGTCCACTGCTTGGACCTTCCAACACACAAGCCTTCCTGCCTCACAGGACCTTAGAACACAGACCATTCAGGTCCATACACTCTGACCATGTGACCCAAACTATAGTCACATTATGTAGCTGTCACCACCTCCATAGGTGGGCAATGTATGTGTAGTTAGTCAGTCCCGCCCAGCTCTTAAACTACCCCTGTAAGCCTCCCTTATAAGTAAACAAACAAAATAGAGCTCGTAGGACTACAGGTCCCAGAGCAACATTACTGGCTTACAGTGTAGAGCATCTCCTCTGCGACACATATCGGCCTTTCACAATGATGTCGGTCACTGTCTCACTATCACCATTATGCCTCCATGCGTATCCTGAGGAACACATACAGCACACCCTAGCTGTAACAGGGGTCACTGCCTCAGTGTATATATATATATATATATATATATATATATATGCATAAATAATATATTTGTATGTATTAATAGTTCATTTCTAAGAACTTACATATTGTAAAGTAAATGAACAAGAGAAAAATGTAAATCAGGTCAGTTGTTGGTATGACCACCCTTTGTCTTCAACATCAATTCTTCTAGGTAGGCTCTCACAAAGTCAAAGAATTTGTAAGGTAAAATTATGGAATAGACGTAAATGGTTATGTCAAGCAGATGCACTCCACTTGCAGCGCTGGAGTCCTGGGTTCAAATCCTACCAAGGACAACATCTGCAAGGAGTTTGTATGTTCTCCCCGTGTTTGTGCAGGAAAGTGGACTGACCTATGGACCTGTCTGAAGAGGAACAGTAAATGTAAGATGTGCAGTAGGTATACTTGACGTGAACTGGAGTATACGTATGGGTAAACAGCTGGAGTTGGAGAAAAGAAAAGCAGGAGAAGGAGATGGTGCAGTACTGAGGTTTGGCCAATAGCGAGAGACAGAAGAAAGCAGAAAAAAGACTTAACAGCAGCTAATGCTTAAAAAACCCCATAGTCATGGTGGGCGAGTTACGGGGGCTAAAGAGGGGAATTCCCAGGCAGGGGAATAAAAAGGGAGAGAGCTCCAGGGAAGCCAGTCCAGAAGGAGGAGTTCAGCGTAGGAAGAGACAGAAGAAGGAAGAGCTCCAGAAGGGACTGCAAGGAGAGACAGTCAGGGGGGTGGTCCTGACAGGAGAGCCGCAGGACAGAAGATGCCCGGGGGTACCAGACGGACGGAATTGGACAGGTGAAGCGCTGTGGTGGTAGGCCCAGGGCAGCCACAGCGATAGAACCACCAAGGACGTCACTTTGAGAGAGAGAAGAAGGTGCAGGGTACCCGGGCCTCATGTTGCTGTGGTCGTCGGGAAGACGGCTAATAAAGAGGATCTGTTGAACGTACACTGGTTTCTGTCTCCAGTCTGTTCGCGGCGAAAAAGGGACCACCCCCAGTCGTCACATGTTACTACATTTGCGTGGGTTTCCTCTGGGTACTCCGGATTCCTCCCACATTCCAAAGACATACTGATAGGTAATTTAGATTGTGAGCCCCATCGGGGACAGTGATGAAAATGTGTGCAAACTGCGGAATATGTTAGCGCTATATAAAAATAAAGATTATTATTATTAAAGGGGCTGGGTGCGCTGTAAAGATTCACCGGTTCACTATTCATATTCCTTGTTACATTCTAACTAACGTGCTACCTTATGCAATACAAGCAAATTGAGTGAGGTGCACTACTCATAATGTGGCCAGACATATGCATATCACATGCATGTGGGAACATGACCGCCTGGCCTTGCCACCGGCACCGAAGAATCTGGTGCGTAATATGAAGATTCCCAAGTCTACAGTCACAGAGAGTGACTGCAGACTATCATGGCAAACCTGAACCACCCTTTTTAAAAGTCATCATAATTAATAGGAAGGATAACTGCACAAAAGCAGGCTGAACTGTGCATAATTGTCATGTGATTAAGGAAAAGTGAGTTTGCAAATGGAAAAACATTTAAATAAATATTTATGGTGCATTTACAGTTATGTATTTGTCTATATCTCCTGCAAGAAGTTTAAGGTGATGTTCACATGTAGAGAATATGCTGTCTGGTTTGTGGGCGGTATATTTGATACAAATTATGGTAGATGATAGTTTAACATAAAATGTCTCCACTGCAGCATATGCAGGGTTGCAAAACATCCAGAAGTTCCTGGACAGTCCACAAAATAGTACACTTTTTTCCCATGTTTGTAAAAAAGAAATTGATGCATCCTTATTTTTTTAGAAGAGAAGCTTGTTCAGATTGTTTATGTCTGTGATTATCCTAATGTTACAGTTTACAATAAGTGCAGCTAATCTCTTCATAGCAAAATTATGGGCTGTAGACATGGACCACTTATAATGATTTATTATAGATTTACAATGTGTCCATAAAAAATGTCTGTCTGTGATATTTTGATAAGCTGTCCAGAAAAAAATGTTTAAAAAATCAAGTTGGCAACTCTGAGCATGTGAATGCTTAGAGTGCAATCTGCAGCAAATCTTATGGAATAACCCCTTTAAAGAGAACCTGTCAGCACGATTTTGTAATGCACAGTAAAAAAATGTCTGTAATGTTGCTCTAATACTAATTACATTCATACCATTGGTGAAGAAATCCAATTTGTTGGTCTTATTTATTCAGCATTTGAAGTTTTCTGCTAATTAGATTTGGCTGCACAGGGGCCGGACTGTTCACTGGTCTTCTCCTTCCTGTCTGTGGATCCTGCCCCTTCCGCCTGCCTCCTGTCTGTGATTCCCGACCCCTCCTCCTGCCTCCTGTCTGTAATTCCCACTCCCTCCATGTGTCTCCGATCTGTGAATGACCTGCCTCATGTTTGAAATCTCGGCAGTCACGCAGAGGGTCCGGAGATTCACAGACCAGAGGCAGGTGGAGGGGCCAAGAAATCAAAAACCAGAGGCAGGTGGAGGGGATGGGGAATCACAGACTGGAGGCAGGCGGAGGGGCAGAGAAATAACAGACTGAAGGCAGGCGGAGGAGCCAGGGAATCATAGAGCGAAGGCAGGCGGACGGGGCAAAGAATTCACAGACTGAAGGCAGGAGGAGGGGCCATGAAATCATAGATCGGAGGCAGGCGGAGGGGGCTGGGCAAATCACAGACAGGAGGGAGGCGGAGGGGCAGAGAAATCACAGACCGGAGGCAGGCGGAGGTGTTGTGAGTTCATTTTCCCCTTCAATACTGAGGCCCGAGGAACTCCCTCTTCTGGTAAAGAAAGGTAGTGAGCCTGATTATCAAACACCTGAGGCTGATGATGATGACTGGCTGAGTGGAGTTACTGACTGGATATAAGGCTGCCGACGCCCTTCTGCCCTGCAGGTGATTTCTCTGTGGGATCCTTGGAGACCAGTCTGAATTCCTGCTCCTCTAAAGCTAAGTTTTCTGCTCGGCTTTTTGCATTTGCGCTTTGACTTTGTTTGCTTTGTTTTTCTGGATTTCTGCCATTCCCTGCTGGGGTGTGCTGAATTCCTTTAGCTCTGTCTTCTGAAAATACCTGAGTGCTGATTTAGTTTTTGAAGCCTAGCTGCTTCAGGGTCTTTTTCATATCAGCTTGTTGGCTTATGTCTTTGATAGGGTTTTGGCAGATTGCAGACAGCAGCCTTCCTGTCCTTTCCTATCTAGGTAGTTTTGGGCCCTGGCTTTGCTCAGTCTATCTTTCTGTCTGTGTTAGTGTTTTCTTCTTGCTTCACCGTCATTATATGTTGGGGGCTGCCTATTGCTTTGGGGTCTGCTCTGGGGCAGTTTAGATTCCCCCTTTCTTTCTTTAGGCCTATTTAATTCTCCGGCTGTGTTCGAGGGGTCTAGGGCATCGTAGGAACCCCCCACGGCTACTGCTAGTTGTGTTGATAGGTTCAGGGGTCTGCAATCTGATAGTTGCCAACTTCTCTGGTTTTCTGGACTTAGCTTGTATTTCTGTTTTTGCCTCCTACGGTGACTCAATCATAACAGAATCACCCGCCATACCGCAGATCCTAGGGTACTCAATAGCAGGAAAGAATAGTTAAAAAAAAAAAAAAAGTGGATATTATTTCCTCTATATCTCTGAGGCCGTAGGGGGAATTTTTTTTTCTCTCAATGGAGATAAAGCAATTGTCTGATCGTGTGGAGCAGCTCGCTGCGGAAGTGCGGGGAATTTCCGCCTACCTTGCTCATTCACATGCTGCTGAACCAAAGATTCCTACACCTGATGTATTTTTTGGGGATCAGTCTAAATTTTTGAATTTCAAAAATAATTGTAGATTATTTTTTGCCTTGAAGCCTAACTCGTCAGGGAGCTCCGCGCAGCAGGTTAAAATTGTCATCTCTTTGCTGTGTGGCGATCCCCAGGATTGGGCGTTTTCTTTGAAACCAGATGATCCTATTCTGACTAATGTGAACGCATTTTTTCAGGCCTTGGGGTTGTTGTATGACGAACCTAATGCCATTGATCAGGCTGAAAAGACCCTGCTGGCATTGAACCAGTGTCGTGATTCTGCAGAATTGTACTGTCAAAAATTCCGAAAGTGGGCAGTACTGACTACCTGGAATGATAATGCCTTGGCTGCTCTCTTTCGGAAGGGGTTGTCAAAAGCCGTAAAAGATACTATGGTGGGATTTCCTGTTCCCTCTGGTCTTGACGATTCTATGTCATTAGCCATTCAGGTTGATCGGCGTTTGCGCGAACGCAAAGCTGCACGAGAGGTGTTGCCACCTGTTGAACAAATGTCTGAACCTATGCAATGTGATAGTTTTTTCCAGAGAGCAGTGTCAGGAGTTCAGAAGGCGTAATAAGTTGTGTTTTTTCTGTGGAGATGCCTCGCATATTATTTCTGTCTGTCCTAAACGAGAGAAACGCTTTGCACACACGTTTTCTGTTGGGGGTGTTCAACCTAAGTTTCTTCTGGCTATTACTCTTATCTGCTCCCTGTCCACACTTTCCGCCAAGGCTTTTGTGGATTCGGGAGCAGCCCTAAACCTAATGAATTTGGATTTTGCTAAACGTTGTGGATTTCCGATGACACCTCTGCAGACGCCTATCCCTTTGAGGGGGATTGATGCTACTCCTTTGGCTAAAAATAAACCTCAGTTTTGGACCCAGGTGGTAATGCGGGTCGCCCCAGACCATCAAGAAAATTGCAGATTTTTGGTGTTGCATAATCTGCATGATACTATTGTTCTGGGGTTTCCCTGGTTACAAATTCATAATACAGTTTTGGATTGGAAATCTGTGTCTGTGGTGAGTTGGGGTTGTCGGTGTGCCTTTAGTGAGGCTCCGGTGTTTTCCACCTCTCCTCAGTCGCATGATGTTCCTGATTATTTGGCGGACATTTATGATGTATTTAGTGAGAATGAGTCTGCGTCTCTGCCTCCTCATAGGAGTTATGACTGTGCAATTGAACTGAGCCCGGGGTGTAAATTTCCCAAGGGTCGGCTCTTCAATTTATCTGTACCCGAGCACGAGGCTATGCGATCCTATATTAAGGAGGCGTTGGAGAAGGGTCATATTAGACCATCCTCGTCACCCTTAGGTGCCGTTTTTTTTTTGTAGCCAAAAAGGACGGATCATTAAGACCTTGTATCGATTATTGTGCCCTCAACAAAATTACTGTTAAATATCAGTATCCGTTATCCCTGATTTCTGATCTATTCTCCAGAGTTAAAGGTGCTTGCTGGTTTACCAAGCTTGACCTCAGGGGGGCGTATAATCTTATTCGCATTAAGCATGGGGATGAATGGAAGACGGCGTTTAATACTCCGGGGGGACATTTTGAGTACCTGGTGATGCCTTTTGGGATCACTAATGCCCCTTCTGTCTTCCAGTGCTTCATGAATGATATTTTCCGAGATTTTGTCGATAAATTTTTGATTATCTATCTGGATGATATTTTGATCTTCTCCAAGGATTGGGATTCTCATGTGGAACATATTCGGACTGTGTTCCGGATCTTGAGGGAGAATTCCCTGTATGTCAAAGGATCTAAATGCCTTTTTGGAGTACAGAGGATTTCTTTTTTGGGATTTATTTTGTCCCCGTCAACTATTGAAATGGACCCGGCCAAGGTACAGGCCATTTACGATTGGGTTCAGCCCACTTCTTTGAAGGCCCTCCAGAAGTTTTTGGGTTTTGCTAATTTTTATCGGAAATTTATAGCAAAATGTTCTGGTATTGCCAAGCCATTGACTGATTTGACTAAGAAGGGTGCTGATGTGTTAAATTGGTCTCCGGAGGCTGTTTCTTCCTTTCAGGAGCTGAAGCGAAGATTCACCTCCGCCCCGGTTTTGCGGCAACCTGATGTCTCACTTCCATTCCAGGTAGAGGTGGATGCTTCTGAGATTGGTGCAGGAGCTGTTTTGTCCCAAAAGGATCCTGTAACATCTAAAATGAATCCCTGTGCTTTCTTTTCCCGAAAGTTCTCTCCATCTGAACGTAACTATGATGTGGGGAATCGGGAACTGTTGGCCATGAAATGGGCTTTTGAGGAGTGGAGACATTGGTTGGAGGGAGCTAAGCATCAAGTCGTGGTCCTCACTGACCACAAGAATTTGATTTACCTAGAGTCAGCTAAGCGCTTGAACCCTAGACAGGCTAGGTGGGCCTTGTTTTTTACACGTTTTGATTTTGTGGTTTCTTTTCTTCCTGGAACGAAAAATGTCAAGGCAGACGCCCTCTCTAGGAGCTTCTTTGCTGATTCTCCTATGGTGACCAAGCCTGCTACCATCTTAGGCGAAGGGGTAGTTCTTTCTGCCATCTCGCCCGATTTGAGATATGCTCTGGAAGAGTTCCAGGAGGACAAACCTGAGCGTTGTCCCAGTGGAAAGTTGTATGTTCCTGACCAGTGGAAGAAGAGAGTGATGTCTGAAGTTCATTGCTCTGCTTTGGCTGGTCATCCAGGTATTTTTGGTACTAGAGATCTGGTGAGTCCTTTTTTTTGGTGGCCCTCCTTGTCTCGTGATGTCAGGAATTTTGTGCAGTCCTGTGGGACGTGCTCCCGGTCTAAATCGTGTTCTCCCTCTAGTGGGTTGTTGATGCCTTTGCCTGTCCCCAAGAGGCCATGGACCCATATTTCAATGGATTTCATCTCTGATATGCCTGTCTCTCAAAGGATGACTGTTATTTGGGTGATTTGTGATAGGTTCTCTAAGATGGTTCATCTTGTACCACTCCCTAAGTTGCCGTCTTCCTCTGAGTTGGTGCCCCTGTTTTTACAACAGGTGGTTCGTTTGCACGGGATTCCTGAGAACATTGTATCTGACAGAGGAGTCCAGTTTGTGTCTAGATTTTGGAGAACTTTCTGTTCCAGGCTGGGAATTCAGTTGTCCTTCTCTGCTTTTCACCCTCAGACCAATGGGCAGACAGAGAGAACAAACCAGACCTTGGAGTCATATTTGAGATGTTTTATTTCTGCTGATCAGGATGATTGGGTTTCATTTTTGCCCTTGGCTGAATTTGCTTTAAATAATAGAGCTAGTTCTGCCACTTTGATGTCACCTTTTTTTTGTAACTTTGGGTTTCATCCTCGATTTTCTTCAGGGCAGGTGGAGCCCTCTGCCTGCCCAGGTGTTGACACTGTGGTGGGGAGAATGCACCAGATCTGGGACCAAGTGGTGGATAAGTTATCTCTCTCCCAGGAAAAGGCCCAGCGGTTTTTCCAACCGACATAGGACCATTGGTCCCCAGTTTAAGGTTGGTGATATGGTGTGGTTATCATCCAAAAATATTGCTATGAAGGTGGCTTCTCCTAAGTTTAAGCCTAGATTTATTGGACCTTACAAGATTGTGGAGATTATTAATCTGGTCTCTTTTCGTTTGGCTTTTCCTGTCACATTTAAAATCCATAATGTGTTCCATAAATCTTTGTTGAAGAGGTTTGTTGAACCTGTTGTTCCGGGGGTGGCACCTCCAGACCCTGTATTGGTTGAAGGTAACATGGAATATGAGGTAGAGAAAGTACTGGATTCCCGTCTGGCTAGACGGAGACTCCAGTATTTGGTTAAGTGGAAGGGTTATGGTCAGGAGGATAATTCCTGGGTCTCTGCCTCTGATATTCATGCCAAAAGATTGGTGCGTGCCTTTCATCGGGCTCACCCTGATCGCCCTGGTGGCGTGGTTGAGGGTTCGGTGACCCCTCCTCAAGGGGGAGGTACTGTTGTGAGTTCATTTTCCCCTTCAATACTGAGGCCCGAGGAACTCCCTCTTCTGGTAAAGAAAGGTAGTGAGCCTGATTATCAAACACCTGAGGCTGATGATGATGACTGGCTGAGTGGAGTTACTGACTGGATATAAGGCTGCCGACGCCCTTCTGCCCTGCGGGTGATTTCTCTGTGGGATCCTTGGAGACCAGCCTGAATTCCTGCTCCTCTAAAGCTAAGTTTGCTGCTCGGCTTTTTGCATTTGCGCTTTGACTTTGTTTGCTTTGTTTTTCTGGATTTCTGCCATTCCCTGCTGGGGTGTGCTGAATTCCTTTAGCTCTGTCTTCTGAAAATACCTGAGTGCTGATTTAGTATTTGAAGCCTAGCTGCTTCAGGGTCTTTTTCATATCAGCTTGTTGGCTTATGTCTTTGATAGGGTTTTGGCAGATTGCAGACAGCAGCCTTCCTGTCCTTTCCTATCTAGGTAGTTTTGGGCCCTGGCTTTGCTCAGTCTATCTTTCTGTCTGTGTTAGTGTTTTCTTCTTGCTTCACCGTCATTATATGTTGGGGGCTGCCTATTGCTTTGGGGTCTGCTCTGGGGCAGTTTAGATTTCCCCTTTCTTTCTTTAGGCCTATTTAATTCTCCGGCTGTGTTCGAGGGGTCTGGGGCATCGTAGGAACCCCCCACGGCTACTGCTAGTTGTGTTGATAGGTTCAGGGGTCTGCAATCTGATAGTTGCCAACTTCTCTGGTTTTCTGGACTTAGCTTGTATTTCTGTTTTTGCCTCCTACGGTGACTCAATCATAACACGGAGGGGTCAAGAAATCACAGACCAGAGGCCGGTGGAGGGGTTGGGGAATCACAGACGGGAGGCAGGCGGAGGGGCCGAGAAATCACAGACCGGAGGCAGGCGGAGGGGCCGGGGAATCATAGACCGGAGGCAGGCAGAGGGGGCCGGGGAAATCACAGACAGGAGAGAGGCGGAGGGGCCAAGAAATCACAGACCAGAGGCAGGTGGAGGGGCTGGAGAAATCACAGACAGAGAGGAGAAGACCCTGTGTACAGTCCGGCCCCTGTGAACCGAAATCTAATCAGCAGAAACCATTAAATGCTGATTACAGAAGAACCACAAAGAGGATTTCTTCACCAAAGGTAACAATGTAATCAGTATTACAGCTCCATTGCAGCCACGTCTGTACATCATAAAATGTTGATGACAGGTTCTCTTTAAGAACCTCCCGCTCAAGCAGATATTATTTGTATCACTTTGTTAGTTAATTTTGGAGATCATACTGTAACTTGTGAATTACATCTGCACAAAGAATTATCCACACAAGGTGTTTATATACAGTTGCCCCAGGAAAATAGGAAAATTGGTCTAGTTACTAATAATTCTTACAGTATTCTCTATTCTGCTCTGGAAAAACAAATTGAAATATGTGAATTCATCGGTTGCTATTGGCAACACGGCCACTTTTCTCTAAGAATAATTGAATTATAAACATGGTATATGGCTTTTATTTCAGTATGGTGTGAGATTCATCTTTTGATGATAGATCGTGCTCTACCTTGATTTGATCTAATAGTCGGCTTTCCAGTTTATTTGTAACATGTTACAAGTTGGCAATTCTTATATAATAAAACAATGAAAAAATAGGTCTGAGGTAGTGTTTCTGAACGTGGTTTGGTGGTTCAATATTTTTACATTTTTCATTAGTTTCTAACTACAGGCTGAGCATCATTCTTATTAGAAAGGTAAAGAATACCATCACATTTTATTCTCTAGCTATAGCTTTCAGTGCAAAACAAATATTTTAAGCAAAATAATACAATAATATGAAAAAAATAATATGTTGACGTCTCGAGGTCTGCACCCTTAGCCAGGACAAGCAATCAAATCTCTCTCTATCAGGAAGGTAACCAGCTCCCATAATTGCTTCTTTTTGCTATTATTGAAATTTTAAACACACATTGATCATCTTGACATATTTTCTATTTGACTGTGGTGAGACTCATTTTGTTTTGGATTCAACTCAATTTGTAATATGTATTATATCATAATTTATGGATGGCTGAATATTTTGGATTTTAATAGTATTGCAGACTAATACCACTGGGAAAATATTCAAGCCGGCAACTGGAGGAAACAAATGCTCATAGGTTCTACGTGCTCCTCTGTGTTTATTCAACGGTCCAAGCTTAACCCATGGTTTCCAATTCCGGAGCCTGCTAAATGGTGCTGGGTGTATTTATATTAGACTTCCTGACAGGGAGAGGACAATGGGATGAGATAATATGAAGGATGTTCTACTGAGCACTATAATTTTTCAATATTGACAGATATGTAAATCAATGACCAAATAACTACAATGGTACCATTAGCTATTCAGTATTGTATTGTAAACTGCACATAACTATATTGATATATTTATTTACAATTTAAAGGTGTTGTTGAAATATATGATATTTTGACCTATTCTTAGGACTGATCATCAAAATTAATTTAGTGGAGGTCCAATATCCTGTTTTCACCACTCAGCTGTTCTAGCGGAGGCCAGATGTAAACATTGAATGGATCTGAATAACGCAGAGTGTCAGCTGCAGAATTCTATTGATCAGCCCCTATACAAGAGAGAGGAACCATAATAGATTGAGCACCTGGTTTCACTGAGGTGGCTGCCCAGGTGGATGCCATACAAATGACTAGGGCTTTACCTATGCTGCGCTATATATGCTTGGTTCTTATTCACACTCATAGAATCATAGAATCATAGAATCGTAGAGTTGGAAAGGACCTCCTGGGCAATCTGGTCCAACCCCCTGCTCAAAGCAGGATTCGCTAAATCATCCCAGTCAGATGTCTGTCCAGCCTCTGTTTGAAGACATCCATTGAAGGAGAACTCACCACTTCTCGTGGCAGCTTGTTCCACTCATTGATCACTCTAACTGTCAAAAAGTTTTTTCTAATATCTAATCTGTGTCTCCTCCCATTCAGTTTCATCCCATTGCTTCTAGTCTTGTATTATTCTCTATTACGCTGATTTTTGTTATATGGGGACTGGTATTTCCCCTTGTGGATGTTATACATTGTTATGTTGCTATATGGCCTATATCCTGTGACATACCCAACCTTGGGCACTTTTGGATGCTGGTATCACCATTTTACCATCTTTTAGCCCTATATGTCCTTTTGTCTGTGTATTATTATATATATTTAATAAATATATGGTATTTTTTAATGGATTATATGACTGTGTTTGTCCTTTTGCATATATTAGATATATATTAACAAAGCCTACACTCACACATCCATGTCAAACATGTTGATTTTTTTCTCAGACAGCAATCGGACTCATAGAATAGGATGGATGCATTCATGCATCGGTTAAAATCACGGATCCAATAGTAAGATCTGTGGGATTTGAAGCATATCCTATTCTGACCAATTTGCTGATCAGACTCAACCATTCATGTTTATTTAGATCCATGAAATACGGATGAAAATTGGAAGGCTCCCGATATGCTTCATTTTGCATCTGTGTCTCACGGATCTGTTGCTTGTGATAAACTTGGAAAAAAAACCCTGAGTTTTCAATGGTTTTTAACTGGCTTGGAAGCCTGTACAACTATACAATGAAAACAACATAAGAGAATCAACTTTAATGACACCTGACCAGTGACCATACAAATATTTGTTTATGACTAGAGCCATATCATTATTAGTCTCTCCAATTTTATGAAAAAATCAGGAGTGGATTACTCCATATACAGTATAACCATCTAAAGTACATAGAATCATAGAATCATAGCGTTGGAAGGGACCTCCTGGGCCATCTGGTCCAACCCCCTGCTCAAAGCAGGATTCACTAAATCATCCCAGACATATGTCTGTCCAGCCTCTGTTAGAAGACTTCTATTGAAGGAGAACTCACCATTTCTTGTGGCAGCTTGTTCCACTCATTGATCACTCTAACTGTCAAAAAGTTTTTTTCTAATATATAATCTGTGTCTCCTCCCATTCAGTTTCATCCCATTGCTTCTAGTCTTTCCTTGTGCAAATGAGAATAAAGTTGATCCTTCTACAATGTGACAGCCCTTTAGATATTTGTAGACAGCTATTAAGTCTCCTCTCAGTCTTCTCTTTTGCAAACTAAACAATCCCAAATCCTGCAACCTTCCCTCATAAGACAGGGTTTGCAGACCGGTCACCATTCTGGTTGCTCTTTTCTGAACTTGCTCCAGTTTGTTGATGTCTTTTTTAAAATGTGGTGTAGAGGGAAATAATGACTTCACGTGATCTAGACTGTATGCTTCTGTTAATACATCCTAGAATTGCATTTGCTTTTTTTGCTGCTGCATCACACTGTTGACTCATATTCAGTCTGTGATCTATTAGTATACCCAAGTCTTTTTCACATGTGCTGTTGCTTAGGCCTATTCCTCCCATTCTGTATATGCTTTTTTCATTTTTATTGCCCAGATGTAGTACTTTGCATTTTTCCCTGTTAAAAACCATTCTGTTAGTTGCTGCCCACTTCTCCAGTTTATTTATATCTTTTTGAATCCTCTCTCTCTCTTCTCTAGTATTAGCTATCCCTCCTAGCTTTGTGTCATCAGCAAATTTAATCAGTTTACCCTCAATTCCTTCGTCTAAATCGTTGATAAAGATGTTGAACAATACAGGGCCCAGGACAAAGCCCTGTGGTACCCCACTTGAGACATTCTTCCAACTGGATGTGCAGCCATTTACGACCACTCTTTGGGTCCGATCACTAAGCCAGTTATGAATCCACCTAACAGTTGCCTTGTCCATTCCATACTTAGTCATTTTTTCAATAAGGATTGTATGAGATACTTTGTCAAATGCTTTGCTGAAGTCAAGATATACTATATCTACAGCATGTCCTTGATCCACCCAATCAGTGATTCCATCATAGAAGGAAATTAAGTTAGTCTGACATGACTTATTAGTTACAAACCCATGCTGACTCTGTTTAATCACTTCATTCTTATCCAGGTACTGACATACATGTTGTTTAATAATTTGTTCAAAGATCTTTCCTGGTATAGAAGTCAGACTCACCGGCCTATAGTTGCCTGGGTCCACCTTCTTCCCCTTTTTGAAGATAGGAACAACATTTGCTCTTCTCCAGTCTTCTGGGACTTCTCCTGTTCTCCAAGAATTTTCAAAGATTATGGAGAGGGGTTCAAAAATTTCTTCTGCTATCTCCTTCAGTACTCTGGGGTGTAATTCATCTGGACCTGGAGACTTGAATTCATTTAGGTTAGCTAAGTGTTTCCTCACTGACATCACTTTGGTAAGGTTTTCATAGTTACATGGAAAGGTTTTAATACCAGAGGTTAGAACCATCCTGATTTGGGTGCACCTTGACGGTGTTGGAATGGCTTTTATGTTTTTTATGTTTTTTTAATCAAAAACTGTTTACTTAGTGCCCTATGTTATTTATATGCACTATTGCTTTTTACGTGCTTACAACAGGGTATATGTTCATTTGCTTCTGCCTTAGGTTTTGTCTGTTTAATGGTCGCTGTGAACATGCTTCTATATTTTGCATGTGTTACACTGGAGGTGGCGGTAACCAAGAGTGGACCCACTGGACCGTGATACCAAAACTCCCCCGAGCGAGCGCACCAGGTTTGACCAACCCCTATACAGGGATCGTTAGGGAGTAACCTCAGAGGCCTCTACAGTAGTAACACAGATGCCAAGACCAGGGTTCAGCTCTGGAGACCGTACTAACAGAGACAGGAGTGGGAAACAGGTGGAGGCAAAGAGTGGTGTGGGAAGGAAGCAGGAAATACACGGAGAGAGTCAGCCACCAGATGTCGAGGATACAGGACAGAGGGGAGCCTAGGTAGAGATGGTATAAAGGCTTGAGGATAAGACGGGAAAGGAAATGTAACAGGCACCAGGAAGACGCAGGACAGAGCGGACTCTGAAAGAGAAGGGAGAAATGGAGTTAACAGACAGGCAGAAGTAATGTCAGCGATGCAGGGCACAGCTAACAAGACGGACTGGATGAAGGAGATTAACACACAACAATCAGGCGCCTCCATTCGGGGAGGGCAGCCTGAAACACCTAATGCTAGCTGCCTATTGGCCCGGCAAAACTGCCAGGTCGGGTCACATTGTAGGATAAGGGAGCCAAGTGAGCACGCACTCGGCCCCTAGGAAACACAGGAGTGACAGGTGGCATGGCCAGCAACAGCGAGGGAGCACGCCGACATGCCCGAGCAGGCACGTGCCTGAAGGCCATCCAGGAGGAAACCAGCTGCAGCGTGGAAGCGGCGGTGAGTGAGGCTCCGGCATTGTCAGACCCGGAGCCGGCGGAAGCAGTGGTAACAGCATGCATACCAACTTAAAGTCCAGTTCAAAGTCCAGTTCATTTCTTTCAATTACGTTTCAAGTTTCTGCACTTAGTGCAGGTGACAGCCTGGCCTCCTGTTTTTTGAGCTGGGCATTACGTTTATGAAACTTCCCACTTTCTGGGTATCCATATTCGGGACCTGATCCTACTTGGCCCTTATTCACATTGAAGTCACTTTGACGCATGGTAAGATATTAATACTAGAAGTTAGGACCATCCAGATTTAGGTACACCTCGAACCTGGTGAGATGGCTTTTACACTATTTTTTAATCAAAAACAGTGTTTACTAAGCACCCTGTGTTATTTATATGCCCTGTTGCTTTTACTTATTTACTTACAGCAGGGAATGTGATTTATTTTTGTTTCTGTCCTAGGTTTTGTCTTTTCTATTGCCAGTGTGAACATTTTCCTATTTTTTATATATTTTTTATATATGGACCTGCAGCAGCGTTTTGCAAACATTTCTACTTGTGCAACTATTTTTATCTCAGCAGAGCACCACCTGAATGCAGATAGACTCACCACACCCAAATTAACCCCTTTCCGATGTTGAGCATAATGGTATGCCCATGTTGATATCCCTCCCTTTGACGTGGGCTCCAATGCTGAGCCAACATCTTTCCCAGCTCATGTCAGCTGTTTTCAACAGCTGACATGTGCCTCTAACAGTCGCGGGTGGAATCGCAATTCACCCGCGGCTGTTAACCCGCTAAATGCCGATGTCAATCTATTTGCAGGAAGCGCTATTTAACTTGCGCTTCCTGCAAGTGCGCCGGAAATCCCACCCATCGGTAACCCCGTCACATGATCGCGGGTCACCGATGGGTTGACATGACAACCAGAGGTCTCCAGCAGACCACTATGGCTGTCATAGCCAGATTGCTATGAGCGATGCTCGGTGGTTGGCACTCATAGCAAGTGAGCATTTCTGCTACATACAGGTGATCGGACAACTGCAGCTTCCAATCTCCCATGGAGACTATTGATGCAAATAAACTGTAGGAACAGAAAGCGCAATAGGGTCTTACCCGAGTATTTGTTAAATGAATAAACAAAAATTCACTCACCCTTTCCAGGAGGGGTTAAAGCATATAAGATCCGTAGTCAGCTTGCTGCACGTCCAAAGGTCAGCTCCGTGACCGCCAGAACTTCAGATTTTTATGGAATAGATTCATGGACTTTAGTGCGCTGCTTGACAGATTCACGAACCCAGGTTGTAAGAAAGATATATGTCATCCCCTGATGAAGAAGTGGTGAGAATGATATATGTCATCCCCTGATGAAGAAGTGGTATACACTTTGAAACGCGTTGGGAAATAAAAAGTTAATCTTTCTTACAACCTGGGTTCGTGAATCTGTCAAGCAGCGCACTAAAGTCCATGAATCTATTCCATAAAAATATGGAGACTATTGAAGCATGCAAAATGTAAAAAAAAATGTTTTTAAAAATATTAAAAAATGATAAAAGTTCAAATCACCCCCCTTTCACCCCATTCAAAATAAAATAATAAAAAAATCAAACATACACATATTTGGTATCGCCGCGTTCAGAATCGCCCGATCTCTCAATATAAAAAAATAATTAACCCAATTGGTAAACAGCGTAACGAGCAAAAAATTCTAAACACCAGAACTATGTTTTTTTGGTCGCCGCAAAATTGCTATAAAATGCAATAACAGACGATCAAAAGATCATATATACAACAAAATGGTATTATTAAAAACATCAGCTCGGCGCACAAAAAATAAGCCCTCACACAGCCGTAAATCACAGAAAATGGAGATGCTACAGGTCTCGGAAAATGGCGCCTTTATTTTTACCAAGGTTTGGATTTTTTTTCACCACTTAAATAAAAAAGAACCTAGACATGTTTGGTGTCTATGAACTTGTAAAGATCTGGAGAAACATAATGGCAGGTCAGTTTTAGCATTTAGTGAACATGGTAAAAAAAAACAATGGTGGAATTGCACTTTTTTTTTGCAATTTCACCGCACTTGGAATTTTTTCCTGTTTTTCAACACACGATATGGTAAAACCAATGGTGTCATTCAAAAGTACAACTTGTCCCACAAAAAACAAGCCCTCACATGGCCATTTTGACAGAAAAGTAAAAAAGTTGTGGCTCTGGGAAAAAGGGGAGCAAAAAATAAAAAAGCAAAAACGGAAAATGGCAAGTGGTTAAGGGGTTGAGGAGAAACTTGTTTGAACAGCGTCCAAGAGTCTGGTGCCACGTGGTTTTTCCTTTAGTTACATTGCATGTATACCAACTTACAGCATACTCCAGTTCATCTTTTTGGCTAGTTAGGGTATGGTAGTTTCATTCAGTCTCCGTGTAGTGGTGTTATTAGTCATTTTGCAATTATTAACCGGACACTGTATAATGGAATTATTCAGTCCCTGCATTAGAAAAACTAAGCTTCAAACACGAAATATATACAAGAAATGAAGCAATACCACACGTTAAACCTAAAATGAATGACAGTTTGTCGAAAGGTGGAAAGCCACTTTAAACTCTGGACATTTTTGTGCCTTTTGTACAAAAGATGGTAATATTGCTTCTTTGCAACTGCACACTAAGAATTACAGTAAAAAATCAGAAACAGAGCAGAGTGGCAAAAATATCGTCACATTTGCAGTGGTCCTATCGTCTGTTTAACAGACATGAAAATCAATTTCGTCATGAACTTACAAGCTGTATAATTTATCCGGGTTATATTTCCATGAGAGATTCTCTATAATGGAATAAATATTCACTTATGCCAATGTTTAGTATTCTAACTGTATAATGGAAAATTATAATTTGTAAAATATTACTATGTAATGGCGACACATCCATGTGCTCACTGTGTGAAAGAACAGCTTGGCCAAAACCTCTCGACTTTGTTAGCAGCAAGCTGAATAATATGCACAGCTGTCTATAGTTTTGTGACCTTACTATAGGTGGAAATGAATCTGGTTTTATATAACTTGATTTTACCCAGTGTTTAGAGCTCATATTTTCATTGCTGCCGATTTCTAAGCTTAGAGTGTTTGGAGAATTAATAATTTTGTAAAGTATCTCAGATTTTCCTACGTTTGATTGTCAGATAAAAATGACTACTACTCTTGCATATGTTTATCATTCAAAAGAGTTAATCTCTTTTTTACAATATAGCACAGACCTGGGCAAAGTGCCTTCCAATGGCCACAAGTGGCCGTTTGGCTATTCTGTTGTGCAGATGGCAGTATAGCTATCCATTGGAAGTGAAGATACAGAAGACTGTGATGGTAGATGGGGGGGAGAGTACTAGGTTGTTAGTGTAAGGACACCATATTGAACACAGGGTGCAAGAAGGATGAGAAATATGAGAGAGCAGTGTAAGGGAGCAATCTTTGGAATAGTATAAAGAGGGGCAGCTTGTGAGGAACAGTATGGTGAAGTCACTGCATGTGGGGGACAGTATGAAGAGGGGGCAGCATGTGGGACAGTATGGAGCGGGGGTAGCATATGAGGGACAATTTGGATACAGGGCTGTATGTGGGAGAAAGTATGGAGAAGGGCAGCATGCGAGGATACTATAAATTGGGGTAGAGTGGAGAGGGGTACAGTATGAGGGTAAACAGTGGAGAGGGACCTATGTGAAGTTGAGTCCATAGTTCATAAGGGGGCAGTAAGGAGGTTTTAGTTCATAAGAGGGCAGTGTGAAAGTTATAATTCCTTTTTCAAAATAACTTTATTGAAGTTTTATGATACAATGATAAGGGGAAGGTAAAGGTAATAGGGTTTTTGGAGAGAGGTATACATTGCCTTATTAAAGACATACAAAGGGTAAAACAGAAGGAAAGAAAGGGGGAAAATATAACAGTAACGTTACATTTCAGAGCAAAGATATGTATATACATATATTTATCCTTAACAGTAGGATATTACCTTATTATAATGCGGAGAAAAATTAACTTCGTCACATGGAGTTATGCAAAGAGAATATGTGGATGAAACTTTCGGACCCAAAGAGAGGACCTTTATACTAAAGATTATGGCGTAAATTTGGCACAGGAGTCCCATCTTTTGCTAAACTTATCAAAATAATTATTCGCGATTGTGTGTGATTTTTCATAACAATGATGTAACGACATCTTATCTAGAATGTTATTCACTCTGGGAACCAAATTTTCCCCTCATAATGTAGCAATTGCATTTTTCGTTATCAGAAATAGATGAATGACTATATACCTTTGAGAAGGGTGAATACTTTCTAAATCTAAAGAGAGCAAGGCCATTTGTGGAGTCAAAACTACCTTTTGTTTAAGAATCCTGTTTATTATATTCAAGATTTCTAACCAAAGAGGACCAATTTTTGGGCAGTCTCAAAATACATGCAGCAAGCTTCCTGTAAAACCACAGCCCCTCCAGCAGTCCGACGATTTGCTTGGGAAAATTCTAGCCATTTTGGCCGGTGTATAGTACCATCTGGAGGTAATTTTATAATAAGATTCGTGTAATGAGGCACAGATGCTTGAAGAGTAGGTTGTCTTGAAGGCCAATCCTCCTGAGATATTGGTATACCAAGGTCTCTTTCCCAATTTACCATAAAGAGGGATTTTCCCTTATCCTCATCTCCATTGAAAAAAATCATAGATACCTCTAGACCTCCACTAAACCTTATTATTTGGGTTACATAATAATAAAGAAGTAAACTCTGTGATTAATGACTTTTTCTTCATAAGCTTAACTATAAATTTTTTTAGCGATTTAACTAGTTTTAAGTCTTGAGAAGAAAATTTATTATGGGTTTGTAATGTTTCGTTATTTATGAATTTTTCACCATCAAAGAGGTCATTAATCGTTTTGATGTTGGTTGTTTTCCAATTTACTGGAATATCTTTTTCCAATATTATTCCTAAGAATTTTATAGAAATACCCCCTAACTGGATCAATCTGGTATTTTTCTTTTGAATTTGAAGACTAGCTAGTCGGTTCCACGCTTGTAGCGTAGCAAAAATTGTTGGTGATTTTCGTGACGCAACTACAGGACCGGAGGTCAGGAGGAAATCCACAACCACTCTCAGGAGAGATGTATTATTGCTGTAAAATTTTTCAATTCCTACCCAAAGAGGAGTATCAACAGGGCTAACCCAACTTAAAGATTGTTTATGAGGGTAATGAAATAGTAATTGACCAAATTCGGGAGAGACAAACCTCCATTCTTTTTGTTTTTCAAGAGGGTGGTTGATGCAATTCTGGCTCTTTTTTTGTTCCAAACAAAACAGTTTAATATTGTTTGTAATTTTCTAAGATACTTTAGTGGTATGGGTAGTGGAACTGCTCTAAATATGTACAATATCTTGGGCAAAATAAATAATTTAAATAATATGATTCTACCTGTCCATGAAATTTCAAATTTAGATGCATTGCTTATTTCGTTTTGTGTATTTTTAATAACATTTTGCATGTTAGTCTCAACGGTCTTACGGTAATCCCTGGTAATAGATATTCCTAAGTAATTAAGAGTATCTCTTTCCCAACTAAAACCAGCAATCTCCTTAGTCTCATCATTGAGATAAAAATCCAAAATTTGCTATTTAGTTTCATTAACTTTATAGAAAGAGACTTTAGAGAAATCTTCCAATATATAAGTAACTTCTCTAATTGATTCAACGGGTTTAGTAAGACTCAGAATGATACTGTCTGCGAACAGACAAATCTTGTAGCTATTGCTTTCTATCTGTACTCCTTTAATTTTTGGGCTCATTCTTATGGTTTCGGACAATGGTTCCATGATCAAGGCAAATAGCAAGGGGGATAGCGGGCACCCCTGTCTAGTGCCATTAGATATCAAGATCTGTTTAGATATTAATTTATTATTAGCATAGTGTGTGGTTCCACTATTACTCCCCAGCAACAGGCCTGCTGTCTTGGGGTCATACTTGATTCCGAGCTTTCCTTTGCCCCCCACATTCGATCACTGGCTCGCTCTTGTCATCTGTGCCTCAAAAACATTTCTAGAATTCGACCTTTTCTTACTTTTGACTCTGCAAAAACTCTTACTGTTTCTCTTATTCATTCTCGTCTCGACTATTGTAACTCTCTTCTAATCGGTCTCCCTCTTACCAAACTCTCCCCTCTCCAATCTGTCTTGAATGCTGCAGCCAGGATCATATTCCTCACCAATCGTTACACCGATGCCTCTACCTTGTGCCAGTCATTACACTGGCTACCCATCCACTCCAGAATTCAGTATAAACTCATTACCCTCACCCACAAAGCCCTCCATAGCTCAGCACCACCTTAATCTCCTCCCTTGTTTCAGTATACCACCCTACCCACGCCCTCCGTTCTGCTGATGACCTGAGGTTAGCATCCTCAATAGTCAGAACCTCCCACTCCCATCTCCAAGACTTTACACGTGCCACGCCAATTCTTTGGAATGCACTTCCCAGGTCAATACGATTAGTCCCCAATCCCCACAATGTTAAGCGTGCCCTGAAAACGCATTTATTCAGACTGGCCTATTGCCTCAACACATTAACCTAATCTATCCCTGTGTGGCACAGCCAAAAGTTTTACCATAACCAGATTTCCCGCATCATGTTCCCACATGCTTTATGCATCCATTAGCCCTCTGTGTTTGTACTGTTACACACTTAACATTATGGCTGGTCCATACAATCAGGGCAACTGTTACCACCCACCTTTCGTGTCTACCTCTTTCCTCATAGACTGTAAGCTTGCGAGCAGGGCCCTCATTCCTCTTGGTATCTGTTATGATCTATGTGATTATTGTTATGCTGTAATGTCTATTGTCTTCAAACACCATAGGAAAAACAGTGTAACAAGTCCAATTCAGAAGATAAAATACAAATCTTTATTAAATGACAGATGAAGCAAAATATAAGCTAAAAAGTGACACTACAAAAAATAGGCAGTGTATCGTGAGCCACACACAAAAGCATAATGAATGATAAAAGTATCATACCCTATTGGCAATGTGAGACATATACTCCATAGGCAGAGAAATAGAATGGAAATGCCATAAGAATAAAGGGAACAATCCCTGGCTGAACCATAAAGGGTAATATACTGCCAAGACGTTAACTATGTAAAACCACATACCAAGAGGAGGGTGCAGCTCAGTGTACACAGCCGAACCCCAACGCGTGTTTCGGAGAAGTTCCTTCCTCAGGGGGCGTGTGTTAGTGCCGGTGTCTGAGCAATTTATAAGAAATCACGGGGAGAAATCCCTAATTGTTCCAGGTGCATGTAAACCCTCCCCCCCAACCCGACATGGCAACCGCCGCTGGCGCTGACACACAACGGGGCCCCGTGATGTCAGATGCCAGACAGTGGGCGGAAGGGAGGAGGAGAGAGGTGACATCATCCAGCGCATCATGCGACGCATGCGCAGACCGCACTACTAAAGCGGCAGCCATCTTGGAAGGGGGCAAACCACAAATAAACAAAATAAAACAAAATAAACATATATAGCCGCGCCAAATAGTGCGATATAATGTCAAAAAGGGAGAATAAGGACATATGTATGAATAGGACTATACAAATCTGGCGTCTGACTTCACGGGGACCCGTTGTGTGTCAGCGCCAGCGGCGGTTGCCATGTCGGGTTGGGGGGGAGGGTTTACATGCACCTGGCACAATTAGGGATTTCTCCCCGTGATTTCTTATAAATTGCTCCGACACCGGCACTAACACACGCCCCCTGAGGAAGGAACTTCTCCGGGCGCATGGTGAGAGGAGGGACAGAGTCCGGGGGTCGTCGAAAGGTGAGTATATCACTATTTTTTATTTTAACAGAGACTCTAAAATACCAGATGCGATAGAATCGGGCCACCAACTAGTGTATTATACTCCTGTTACACCCGGCGCTGCTGTCAATGTTCCGCTGTTACCTAATGTATTGTACTCCAGTTACAGCCAGAGCTGCAGTCACTGTTCTGCTGTTACCTAATGTATTGCACTCAAGTTACACCCAGAGCTGCTGTCACTGTTCTGCTTTTAACTAATGTATTGTAGTACAGTTACACACAGAGCTGCAGTCACCGTTCTGCTCTTACCTAATGTATTATACTCCTGTTACAGCTAGAGCTGCAGTCACTGTTCAGATCTTACCAAATGTATTGTACTCAAGTTACACACAGACCTGCAGTCACTGTTCTACTGATACGTAATGTAGTGAAACTCCAGTTACACCCAGAGCTGCTGTCAGTGTTCTGCTGTTACCTAATGTATTGTGCTCCAGTTACACCTAGAGCTGCAGAAAAGGTTCTGCTCTTACCTAATGTATTGTACTCCAGTTACAGCCAGAGCTGCAGTCACTGTTCTGCTGTTATCTAATGTATTGTACTCCAGTTACACCCAGAGCTGCAGTCACTGTTCTGCTTTTAACTAATGTATTGTAGTACAGTTACACCCAGAGCTGCAGTCACCATTCTGCTCTTACCTAATGTATTATACTCCTGTTACAGCTAGAGCTGCAGTCACTGTTCAGATCTTACCAAATGTATTTTACTCAAGTTACACACAGACCTGCAGTCACTGTTCTGCTGTTATCTAATGTAGCGTACTCCAGATACACCCAGATCTGCTGTCACTGTTCTGCTGTTACCTAATGTAGTGTACTCCAGTTAAACCCAGAGCTGTAGTCACTGTTCTGCTGTTACCTAATGTATCGTACTCCAGTTACACCCAGATCTGCAGTCACTGTTCTGCTGTTACCTTATGTATTGTGCTCCAGTTACACCCAGAGCTGCAGAAAAGGTTCTGTGCTTACGTAATGTATTGTACTCCAGTTATACCCAGATCTGCAGTCACTGTTCTGCTGTTACCTAATGTATTGTGCTCCAGTTACACACAGAGCTGCAGAAAAGGTTCTGCGCTTACGTAATGTAATGTACTCCAGTTACACCCAGAGCTGCAGTCACTGTTCTACTGTTACGTAATGTAGTGAAACTCCAGTTACACCCAGAGCTGCTGTTAGTATTCTGCTGTTACCTAATGTATTGTGCTCCAGTTACACCTAGAGCTGCAGAAAAGGTTCTGCTCTTACCTAATGTATTGTACTCCAGTTACACCCAGAGCTGCAGTCACTGTTCTGCTGCTACCTAATGTAATGTACTCCATTTACACCCAGAGCTGCAGTCATAGAATCATAGAATCATAGAATCGTAGAGTTGGAAGGGACCTCCTGGGCCATCTGGTCCAACCCCCTGCTCAAAGCAGGATTCGCTAAATCATCCCAGTCAGATGTCTGTCCAGCCTCTGTTTGAAGACATCCATTGAAGGAGAACTCACCACTTCTCGTGGCAGCTTGTTCCACTCATTGATCACTCTAACTGTCAAAAAGTTTTTTCTAATATCTAATCTGTGTCTCCTCCCATTCAGTTTCATCCCATTGCTTCTAGTCTTTCCTTGTGCAAATGAGAATAAAGATGATCCTTCTACAATGTGACAGCCCTTGAGATATTTGTAGACAGCTATTAAGTCTCCTCTCAGTCTTCTCTTTTGCATACTAAACAATCCCAAATCCTGCAACCTTTCCTCATAAGACAGGGTTTGCAGACCGGTCACCATTCTGGTTGCTCTTTTCTGAACTTGCTCCAGTTTGTTGATGTCTTTTTTAAAATGTGGTGCCCAAAACTGGACACAATATTCCAGATGAGGTCTGACCAAAGAGGAGTAGAGGGAAATAATGACTTCACGTGATCTAGACTGTATGCTTCTGTTAATACATCCTAGAATTGCATTTGCTTTTTTTGCTGCTGCATCACACTGTTGACTCATATTCAGTTTGTGATCTATTAGTATACCAAAGTCTTTTTCACATGTGCTGTTGCTTAGGCCTATTCCTCCCATTCTGTATATGCTTTTTTCATTTTTATTGCCCAGATGTAGTACTTTGCATTTTTCCCTGTTAAAAACCATTCTGTTAGTTAGTTAGTCACTGTTCTGCTCTTACCTAATATAATGTACTCCAGTTACACCCAGAGATGCAGTCACTGTTCTACTGTTATGTAATGTAGTGAAACTCCAGTTACACCCAGAGCTGCAGAAAAGGTTCTGCTCTTACCTAATGTATTGTACTCCAGTTACACCCAGAGCTGCAGTCACTGTTCTGCTGTTACCTAATGTAATGTACTCCGGTTACACCCAGAGCTGCAGTCACTGTTCTGCTGTTACCTAAGATATTGTACTGCAGTTATACCCAGAGCTGCAGTCACTGTTCTGCTGTTACCTAAGGTATTGTACTCCAGTTACACCCAGAGCTGCAGTCACTGTTCTGCTGTTACCTAATGTATTGTACTCCAGTTACACCCAGAGCTGCAGTCATTATTCTGCTCTTACCTAATGTTCTCCTGTTATACCCATAATATTAAAAAATAAAAAAAAAGGTTATACTCACCTTCCGACGGCCTCCGATCTTCTTTCCACGCGCCCGACCTCGCGTAATGAGTGACGCAGCAGTGATGCCTTTTAACGGCTGTAATGTGCCTGTACAATAAGCAATGCGGCCGTTTTGCCGCAACGACTAAGCAACTGTCGCTGATTGGTCATGGCAGTTAGGCCACGACCAATCAGTGAGGTGGGATTTCCATTACAGACAGACAGAATTAGACAATTATATATATAGATATCAAGTAAGATTTTCTCCAATCTCTTTGCAATAATTTTAGAATATATTTTGATGTCTGAATTTATCAGAGAGATGGGTCTGTAGTTCTTAACTAATTCTAAGTCTCCATTCAGCTTGGGTATTAAAGTAATGATGGCTTTCAACATTTCAGGGGGAAAATCTCCCGTCGCTATTGCCTTATTAAAGACCCTTGTGAGCTGTGGAACCAGAATAGGAGCAAAAGCTTGAAAGTACTCATTTGAGTATCCATCTGGGCCTGATGATTTTTTAGTTTTAAGATTTTTAATAGCGTCAAAAACTTCAGATTCCACAATAGGTGTTTCAAGTAAAGATGACTGTTGGCTAGTAATTTTTGGAAGCTCCAAACGGGAAAGAAAAGTCTCGATAGATTGCTTGTTAAGGTGACTTATATCTTTGTCTAGTTTTAAATTATATAAAGCGGAGTAATGATCCGCGAATGCATCTACTATTTTTTGGGGATGTTCTACTAGAGAGTCATTGAGCCTAATTCTAAGGATTCTGTTTTTAACTTTCATCATTCTGAATTTCTGGGCCATCAATTTAGTTGGTTTACCAAATGAGGAATAATAGTTATATTTTATGGCTTTAGCGTATTTATCATATTCATAGAAAAGGGCCTCTCTTAATTTGATTCTTATGTCAATAATCTCTGAATGCAATTTAGAAGACGGACAGGGCAGTATTAATTTGGCATGTTCTTTTTCCTTGAGAGCTAATTGCAATGACCGTATTTTTTCTTTTTCCATTTTTTTCTTAAGGAACATAGAATGTGTCATTACGCCTCTGATGACAGTTTTATGAGAGTTCCAGACTATGAAGGGACACATATCTCCTTTGTCATTATCTAGAAAATAATTAGAGATAGCTGTTTCTAAGTCTTTTTTTTATTTTAGGAGTGTGTAAAAAGGAAGAATTGCATCTCCAAATATAGTCTTTAAACCAACCAATCTGTTTCATATATATCACAAAAAACAGAAACTGGCACAATTTTAGATCAAAGTATAAAAATAATTTTATTAATCCTCATGGAAAATTATTTAAAATTCTCATAAATAAAGAAAATTGGTACAAACCAAGTAACCTCTATGGTGGGACAATAAAGAGACTACAGATCACTAAATCTGTAGCCTCTTTATTGTCCCACCATAGAGGTTACTTGGTTTGTACAAATTTTCTTTATTTATGAGAATTTTAAATAATTTTCCATGTGGATTAATAAAATTATTTTTATACTTTGATCTAAAATTGTGCCAGTTTCTGTTTTTTTGTGATATATATGAAACAGATTGGTTGGTTTAAAGATTTATATGAGGCACATTGACATTATTTGTTGTTGGATCTTTTGGTTGATTTTTTCCAAATATAGTCTGTATTAACTGATCTACCTAACTGAACCTCACATATGACAGACGAATGATCTGAGAATGATTTTGGCAAAATTTCAATTTTTTTGAATCTTGAAATAGAGATGGAGTCAGTAAGGAACAAGTCAATTCTCGAAAATGTTTTGTGGACTTCCGAACAGTGGGTGTACTCTAAAGACGAGGTATTTAGACATCTAAAGATATCCAAATATTCATGTGTTTGGAGCCAGTTTCTTTGCATCAGAAAGATCTGGTTGGAGAAGTAGAGTCTAACGCACTATTTGGAATAATATTAAAGTCTCCAATTAGGATAACACACCCTTTTTTAATTTCCTGTATTTTTTCATCTAATTCGTTAAAGAAACGCATCTGTGCATTATTTGGTGCGTAAATATTCACTAATGTAGTTAGTTGGTTGTCAATTTTACAAACTAGAATCAAGTATCTGCCCTCTGAGTCTCTGTTTTCATTAACAAGTTCAAAGGATATAGTATTTTTAATTAGTGTAATCACTCCAGCTTTTTTTCTACTATTTAAAGATTTTTATATGTGAGGAAAATTTTTATTTTCAATTTTGGGATGGCTTTCTCTTGCCAATTTAACTTGTTGAAGACATATTATGTCTGCTTTACTCTTCCTAATTTCTCTCCATGTGATGAATCTCTTAACAGGGCTATTCAAGCCTCTGACATTAAATGATAAAATTTTAACCATAACCTATAAAAAAAAGACAATAAAATCAAAACCCGCAAGTATCCAGTACCAAAGGAGAATCCAATACTTCTTGGATAAATCTCCTATATGGGAAAAGTTCGTGACAAAGCTTAGAAGAACTTCTGCTTTTCTGAAGAAATACAAAGAGTCTCCATTTTTTCAGTTTCAACCTGGTGTTTTCTTCTCTTTAGTCAATGAAAAAACAAAAGACATTCCTTCCTGAGGAGAAAATATTGTAATCATTTTACCATAGTTAATTAGGAGTTTCGTTGGAAAGCCCCATCTGTATGCCACACCTTTTTTCCAAAGCATTAAGGTGACTTCGTTGAAATTTTTCCTGGCTTGGGCTGTATCCTTTGAAAGGTCTGCAAAGACCTTCATATGATCATATGGGTGGGGAAGTACTTTTTTGGCTTTCATATAGTTTAGAAATTTTTCTTTAGTAGTGTAGAAGTGAAATCTTAGTATGACATCTCTTGGCACATCATCTGAAATAAATTTAGGGCGGGGAAGCCTATGTATTCTATCTATCATGAGCTCTATATCTGGAACAGAGGGTTGAGCTTTATTCAGGATTTCTAAGAAGTATTTTTGAAGATTATTTTGGTTCACTTTTTCTGATATGAGTTTAATGTTGTTGCATCTGCTGCGGTCCTCAAGATCCGCAACTTTGCTACACAGAAATTGCACCTCTTTTTGGATATCTGTCTGTTGTTTTTGCAGAGAGGCAGATTTATTTTCCAGTACCTCTTTTTTTTTTTTTCGTTTTTATCAATTCTGAGGTTAAATGAATCCAATTTGGTTTGCAATGAATTGGTTTGTTTGTCTATTTTAAACTCAAAGTTTCTATTTAAGGCCATTATCAGATCTTTTATATATTGCTCTGACGCTCCTTTTTCAGAAGCTTGTATATTATTTAACTCACTATGGGTGTCTGAGCCCTCAGATAATAGGTTTTCATCTAACCTTGGCTTATTTTTTTCAGGGCTTTGTGAGGGGGATGCCTCGTGGAATTCCTCCTCTGAGTCTGAAATAATTGTTTGTTTTCCCAATTTTTTTCATTTCTTTTTGTTTTTTTGCTTGAGTTTAATGGAGGAGACGTATCCATCTCGGTCTGAACAGTAATAATATTATCGAGTTCTTTAATCATCTGAGATGTTGTTTCGTCTTTACTTCCCTCTTTGTAACTGGATTTAAGACTACCTATTATAGTTGTAGAAGGAGGACTGATACAATCAGCCATGTCAAGTTCCACAGGGTCTACAGCAGGGACTGATTTTTTGAGACCTCTCTCTTTGAGGTTGTGATTTAGTATTTTTTTGGCTCATTTTAATGACAAGTAACACATATCTTAAAGGTGATTATTACCAATTAGATTTTAGTGAACCACACCACCAAGGTTAATTGTAACCTCTTAGATTTTAACAAACCAGATGATGTTCATCAACACCACCGGGTATATTTGTTTTAGAAAAATTGTGGCTTTTTAAATTATGTATGAAACCCCCTATTGACAATAACATACACAACTCCAAAATTGAGAAAATCACCTGTATTCGTTAAAGAGGAGACCTGTTAATGGGCAGGCACCACCATAAGCCACTTGTTTCACTAGTACTTGCAATATATCACTCAGTTGTAGCCACCTTAACCCATCAACACAGCCCCATCAGAAAGTAGTTTATGAAAAATAGCCAACAATTAGAGAGACAGTGTACTATAGGGTTTGTAACCAGTAGGTAAGATGCTGATGCCTCTTCAACACTGTCTTCTTAATCTTCCCAAGTTGCTGTCAACCAAAGTCACTTCCCGTCAATGGCTCCTTGTCTGTGGCACCTGTAAATTAAGTGCCTGCTTCTGCAGCTTTAGTGTCACCAATGATTTTAAGCCAGGAAAAATTGGTGTTACCAGGGATCCCTGCTTGTCTGGTATCAAACTATTCAGAGGTATCCCCCGAATCCAGGAAAAGAGGCTCCCTGCAAATTGCAAGTTTCAGGAGCACATAACACCTCAAAAACTGTAGCAGTATTAAACTGGTGACCCGCGCTGTTTCTGTAGCTGTTAAGGGTTCTGTGCAGTACCCCAGTTATTAAAGCAGAGTTGGGCTGAACCAGTATATAGAACCCCAAAAATATCACCAGGGGATGAAGGGGTACTAGGGCTGGTCAGTATAGAGATGAAAAGGCTTACCAGCCTCGCCTGCAGCACTTGTCACTCCTACAGCTCCCGGTGCTGCCAAGGATTTTATATTATGACACGCTGATCTTCCAAGGACCCTGATGTGTTAGGTCTCAATCTGTTCAGGGGGACCTCCTGTATCTCATTTAAAAGGCTTCCCACAAATCCGAGCAAATAGGGGCACGTAGCACCTCAAAAACCACGGCAGGTACAAGTACGCCGCAGCTGCTGTCCATCAAACACCGACTCCTGTAACTGCTAAGGAACAAGTCTGAGGCCACTCTTAACCACCAAAGATACCCCTGATATCTTCAACAAGAACCAAAGGAAGCCCAGGCAGGTTGGTATAAGGATGAAGCAGCTTACCGTCCACACCAGCAGCTCCTGTCACTCAAGCTTCGGCTCCTGCAGCTTCTGGCGCCTCCAAGGATTTTATGTTGGGACACACTGAATTTTCCAGGGATCCCAGCATGCCAGGTCTCTATCTGTTCAGGGGAACCTACCGGATCCTAAGAAATATGCTCCCCGCAGATACGAACATCTAGGAGCACGCAGCACCTTTAAAACCAGGATTAGCCCAAGTTCGCGCTGGCTCCCACAGCTCCCGATGCCACCGATGATTTTTCATTTGGACAAGTTAAGTTATCCACGGATCTTGATGTGCCAGGTCTCAAACTGCTCAGTAGAGGGTCCTGGATCCTGGAAAGTTGGCTTCCAGCGGAACTGAAGCACCAGAAGTGCACGGCACCACAGAAACTGAGGCAGGAGCGGGTGTAGATGGCGCCTCTGTCTGCTTCTCTTCAGTTACTTTGGAGTTGGTTAAATCTCTAGAAATTTAGTATTTCTCCTCTTCTTATGATCTCCTAGGGATCAGAAATGCTCCGCTTCATCCCTCTGTTCCTCAGATAGCAGAAGGGCCTCTTGTTTATTCCAGCACCGCTGGAGGTTCAGGCTTCAGCTCCGCTTTCTGTCCACAGGCCGCACTTCTGTTTTTCTCTTTTTCTGCAGAAAGGTAAGTATAAAAGATGTCCCCACGGTCCACTAGATGCCAGAGTCCTGGGGAAAGATCTTCTGAAGCAGGAAACCTTTAAAGAGTAGCTGTAGAACGTTGCTTTTGCAGAAGTCTTCAGGAGCTCAGTGCAGGACTTCTTACTCCATCCAGCAGCAAGCCACGCCCCAGTTATAATTCCTGAGACAAGCAGTGTGGTATTGGTGGTTCATAAGGGTGGACACTGTGGCATTTAAAAGTCATAGGAGCAGACAGCCTAGAGGTTATAAACAATAAGGGCAGAAAGTGTGGTGGTCATAGTTCTTAAGAGTGAACAGTGAGTTAGTTATGGTTCTTTCAGGGAGCAAATTGAAGAAAAATTATTATTCAGTGTCACATTATGGGCATATTCTTTCTATAAAGAATTATAATGACACTATTATTTTTAAGGGCACTGTGTCAAGATGTTCTGTAAAAGACAAGTGATGAGCAAAGTCTGTAGAGAAGAGCTGTGGATGTAAGAAATCACCTTAGTGTCTGTGTAAGGAGGTGGCGGAGACCCTCGTCTGCCCCTTCTCCCCCTTGTGCCTGGCCTCTGCACTTTATGCGGCACCCGAATGGTATATTTATATACATTAATGTTTTGCTGGTGTTAATGCAATGTGTCATACCTTTTACTCTGTATTATTCTCTGTGCTTTACACTGCCATATTTGTATGCACATGCTAGAGGCAGGGACAGAAGATGTTAATTTAGAGGGCTGAGCCAGTTGCCTCTAGAGAAGAGGAAGCTCCAAGCAGACGGGAAGTCTCTGTCTGCAGGTCAGAGCCCAGGCAGCATGGCCTGAGGCAAGATGCCTGTCCCCGTCTGGGAAAGCAAGGACCCCCGGCTGGGGGGAAATCTAAGCTGGCCAGACCCCTGGAGAGGAGAGTGTGCTGCACCAGACCCCCGGGCAGTGGATTGTGCACCGGGACTGAGTAGTGCCCTGCCGAGGACTATAAGCACCCAGGAATTGGCTTGAGGACTGTGATTGTACTGTGGCTGCCATTGCTGCCATTGATATGGCAGTGGAGGAGCTAGGGAAAGAACAGGAAGTTTACTTGAATTATTGTAACTACCCTTTTCCACTTTTTTTCTATTTTAATTACATTTTATCGGCTCTACAATAAACTGTTAACCCTGTTGGATTTTAACGGTGTTCCTGGATCCAGATTGCCCATGTTGCAGTGACTGTGGAGAAGAGGTAAATCGTCTGGGTTGCATCTGACCTGTTTGTTCTATGTGCAAGAGGCCGGGGTGCTCGCTGACTGTTTGGTCAGTGGACTCTGTTCATGGACTGTAGCTTTAAGTCACTCGGCCATAGCTACCACCCCATGCCACCTTGTTACATCTGGACCAGATGGAAATAAAAGGGATGAGAACGACTCCCATCAGAGAAAACATCAGCTATAAGGTACAGTACCTACATTTAAATGTTTATTTGTGCTACTGCCTGTATCCAATCTGTAATGTGGTTTTTGCATGATTAACAGTCTGATGATGGCTGGTAACAACTCCCAGTATCTCCTTACCATTGTTAAGTTTACAGTGAGACATGTAAGTTTATGCAAAACAAATGTATATGATGGACGTTGATTTGACATAACAGTAGATAATCTTTATAGCTGCTCTACTCTACCCTGTATTAGTGCAGATGCATTTAGGCCTGTCTGGTTTGTATCTGAACTTTTTGGAGGATTTTTCCTCTTTTTGAGGTTTTCATGTTAGAGTAGGACTGACAAGTGTAAGGAACTTTGACGCAGTTTGCCAGCTTCCATATTAAGGCCTTACTATCAACCAATACCTTACATATATTGATATGTTTTTTGTGCACTTTTTATATTTCTTTCAGGGTGCAGTTGGGCCCAAATGGTTCTGCAAACTTATGGCCTCTGTTCACACGGGGTGCATTCTAGTTGGCACTGGGCAGCCCCCCTATATGGTGTTACTAAGAGGTTGTGAACCAGAAGCCCTGCATTCCCTGTGTGAACACTGCCACATGCGGATTATTTCTTCTGCACTGGTGTACCACACGGCCAATCCCTGATTGTAGGCTGGCTGTTTCATTTGGTATTTATGCACCTGTGCAGCTGCCATTTTACTTGGGTCCGCTGCACCCTGTATTAGTGCAGATGCATTTAGTCCTGTCTCGTTTGTATCTGAACTTTTTGGAGGATTTTTTCCTCTTTTTGAGGTTTTCAAATAGCTAAACAAGTTCTGAATAACGAGCCATCCCTAGTAACTCAGCAAGCCCTAATAGAACATTTTTCTAAACTCTTCAATCTCTTGGCTGTCCTAGTTATTTATGCTTCAGTGTCTAAAAGAGAAACACTAACAGTATGGGACAAATAATTTAAACCACAAATGTTGTAAGCTGAATAATTTGGATTTCTGGACCAATGAGTACCAAACTTAAACACTTTGTATACCTGTGAACACCATTGCAATTGTTTTACTTATTTGCTTTGCATGTATTACACTACACAATTAATATTTTTATGTCTTGCTGAGCCTGCATGTAATACCCTGAAGTGCTGGCTGCTCGATCTTGTTCTGTACTCTTTTCATCAGGCAATCTCTCTGCAGCTATATTCTGACCTCTGTTGGAAATACGAAAATAAAAGAAAAATTATCCAGCACCTCCTAACAAAATGAGTCAAGGTCAGCACCATACCTCTTCTGAGTTAAGGCTTAAAACTTTAAAGGACAATAGGATGTAGTACTAATTAAAAACAGCCTTGGACAAATGGGAGGAGAGCTCAGGCAAATAGGAAGTCATTTACCATAACCACCAGTTGTATGCTACAAAAACAAACAAACAAACAAACTGACCAATATCTTGACTTTTTCTGTTGGGAGGTTTTGGTTAGTTTTTTTTTTTGCAACATGCAATTAAAGGTAGGGAGTGCTTCCATATTTGGCTGAGCACTCCACTTATCAGTCTACGGCTCCTTTTAGTTAGTGCTGTTTCCTACCTTCCCTTTAAATTTATACAACTTGGCCCAAGAGAGGTGAGTTTTATATTGTAGGTTCCCATCTGCCATGCAGTTCTCCTTGGCATTGAATATGGGTACACACAAATTGAGCAACTTGTATGTTAAGAACCTCTATTTTATAAGTATACCTCTATATATTAGTAATGCAGTTCTATATTTATATATTCAATGTTCACATATACCTTAGCTTCTGCACTTGTTTGTTTATATAAAGTAGCTCTACTTGAGCTATCTTAAGCTAAATTTCTATATGATTTACATTTTGTAACGCTAATGCTGGCATTCCTGTGTGTTTTCTCTACCTCCTCCTGGAAGGGATGCTGACATACTCAGCTTTCTGCTGTGCATCCTACTGGGGTCCATCGACGGAGCCGGTCATTCTTTTGACCCGCTATATCGATGATGTACTCCTGTTCTGGTGAGGTACACCAACTGAACTTCATACCTTTTTACAAGACATTAATAATAATAATTTGAATATCCATATTTCTTATAAATTTAATTACCGTACCATCAAATTGATTTTTTACATGTCTTGGCTAGAAGTAACAAGAGTGGACGTTTGCTTTCTGATATCTTCCATAAGGACATAGCAGTCGACACGGTGCTTCATGCATCATCCTCACATCCACCCCACGTGATAAATTCAGTCCCTATTGGTCAATTGCTATGTATTAAACAAATATGTTCGATAGAAGCAAATTTTGAGGCTTGCGCTTTGGAAATTAAACTCAGATTTCTGGATCAAGGCTACAGCAAAAGAAGTATGAAGAAAGCCAACAACAGGGCTAGGAATATGGATCAACAACAATTACTTTATTCTACTAAAAACTTAAAATCAACGAATCAGGTAAGAATGGTAACACAATACCACTCATAATAGCGAATGATGCGGGAGATTTTAGAAAAACATTGGCCTATTTTGCTTGTTGCTCCTACTTTAAGACAGTACCTTCCTCCTCCATCATACAGATTGTATGCTTCCAACTTTGTGGGAACAAATTGAGGAAGGCATAGTTGGATGAGTTTGATTCAGAAGAACTTGACTGGGCAACACAAACACCACACCTGTTCTTAACCTTGCCATTGAACATTTTTGGAATGAACTAGAATGTAAATTTCGAGCCAGACCCTCTTATCCAACATCAATGTGTAATCTAACAAATGCTCTTTTGGATAAATGGGCAAAAAAGACCTACAGACTCTCCAAAATCTTGTGAAAGCCTTCACTGAACAGTGGAAGTTGTTTTAGCTAAAACAAGAAGGCCAAACAACTCCATATCAATGACTATAAGAAGTGTTCCCCAACTCCAGTCCTCAAGAGTCACCAACAGATCATGTTTTCAGGATTTCCTTACTACATGTGAAGGAATTATTACCTACAGTTGTGGCCAAAAGTATTGACTCCCCTGCAATTTTGTCAGATAATACTCAGTTTCTTCCTGAAAATGATTGCAAACACAAATTCTTTGGTATTATTATCTTCATTTAATTTGTCTTAAATGAAAAAACACAAAAAGAATTGTCCTAAAGCCAAATTGGATATAATTCCACACCAAACATAAAAAAGAGGGTGGACAAAAGTATTGGCACTGTTCGAAAAATCATGTGATGCTTCTCTAATTTGTGTAATTAACAGCACCTGTAACTTACCTGTGGCACCTAACAGGTGTTGGCAATAACTAAATCACACTTGCAGCCAGTTGACATGGATTAAAGTTGACTCAACCTCTGTCCTATGTCCTTGTGTGTACCATATTGAGCATGGAGAAAAGAAAGAAGACCAAAGAACTGTCTGAGGACTTGAGAAACCAAACTGTGAGGAAGCATGAGCAATCTCAAGGCTACAAGTCCATCTCCAAAGACCTGAATGTTCCTGTGTCTACCGTGCGCAGTGTCATCAAGAAGTTTAAAACCCATGGCACTGTGGCTAACCTCCCTAGATGTGGACGGAAAAGAAAAATTGACAAGAGATTTCAATGCAAGATTGTGCGGATGTTGGATAAAGAACCTTGACTAAAATCCAAACAAGTTCAAGCTGCCCTGCAGTCCGAGGGTACAACAGTGTCAACCCGTTCTATCCGTCGGCATCTGAATGAAAAGGGACTGTATGGTAGGAGACCCAGGAAGACCCCACTTCTTACCCCGAGACATAAAAAAGCCAGGCTGGAGTTTGCCAAAACTTACCTGAAAAAGCCTAAAACGTTTTGGAAGAATGTTCTCTGGTCAGATGAGACAAAAGTAGAGCTTTTTGGGCAAAGGCATCAACATAGAGTTTACAGGAGAAAAAAGAGGCATTCAAAGAAAAGAACATGGTCCCTACAGTCAAATATGGCGGAGGTTCCCTGATGTTTTGGGGTTCCTTTGCTGCCTCTGGCACTGGACTGCTTGACCGTGTGCATGGCATTAAGAAGTCTGAAGACTACCAACAAATTTTGCAGCATAATGTAGGGCCCAGTGTGAGAAAGCTGGGTCTCCCTCAGAGGTCATGGGTCTTCCAGCAGGACAATGACCCAAAACACACTTCAAAAAGCACTAGAAAATGGTTTGAGAGAAAGCACTGGAGACTTCTAAGGTGGCCAGCAATGAGTCCAGACCTGAATCCCATAGAACACCTGTGGAGAGATTTAAAAGTGGCAGTTTGGAGAAGGCACCCTTCAAATATCAGGGACCTGGAGCAGTTTGCAAAAGAAGAATGGTCTAAAATTCCAGCAGAGCATTGTAAGAAACTCATTGATGGTTACCGGAAGCGGTTGGTCGCAGTTATTTTGGCTAAAGATTGTGCAACCAAGTATTAGGCTGAGGGTGCCAATACTTTTGTCTGGCCCGTTTTTGGAGTTTTGTGTGAAATGATCAATATTTTGCTTTTTGCTTCATTCTCTTTTGTGTTTTTTTCATTTAAGACAAATTAAATGAAGATAATAATACCAAAGAATTTGTGTTTGCAATCATTTTCAAGAAGAAACTGAGTATTATCTGACAGAATTGCAGGGGTGTCAATACTTTTGGCTACAACTGTATGTAATACTAAGGAAATTCAGAAGTCATGATCTGTTGGTGGCTCTTGAGAACTGGAGATGGAGAACACTGGATTACAGATTTTGACTGGGACATCAGAAAAGCTCCAGTTAGCTTTATGTGGAAGTGTCACAATACTTTTGTCCATTTGTTGTGCTTGTTTACAGTATTTATGTGTATCTATATGTATGTGTGTGTGTGTGTATAAAACCATGATAATTATAATAGGTATATTTTTAATAATATCACACTCTGTGGTGCTCTTGGCTTTAAGTACTAATGGAGAGAATGTATAATTTCCTTATTGATTCACTATCTAGTAGATTAAGTAGAGTGTATCACCGCACACTAATCTCTGTGTATATTGTTCTGTTTTGTATTTAATGTCTATCATTGTTTTCAACTCAATGAGATAAACCAGTTGTGTAAAATCCTTTCCAAATCTATTTTGGCTGTAGATATTCTCTGTGTCCTCAGTAACGATTACATATGCTGTGTTACACATTTACCTAACTGCGAAATGCACATTGTGGACATTTGCTCTTGTACAGAATTTCATTTATCATATCATTATCACCCTGTTTTGTGCATTGCAGTGTTTATTTTAGAGTTTCTATTCAGGATTCTGTATGTTAGCACAAAACACCAGTGAGTAATTATAATTTAATTATGCATGAAAGTATAATTCACTCCTCTTTATTGCTTATAAAATAGGTAAACACACGTTTTAAGCAAACTCCAAACTGAAAAATCTGCATTCCTTTCCAAAATCAGATGAGTCTGTTTGTTTGCTTTGGAATTATAGTGATTTTTTTTTAACATTTTTTTAATGTTGTTTTTGAAATATATCTTTGCTTTAGTTCTTTCCTAGGGCAAACTGCTACCCAGTAGTCTAAACTTCATTTGCCTAAATTCAGTAATCTAAGCAAGACACAGTTACCATGGTTACAATTCCCAATTCTCCGTACTTACTTTAGGAATGGTGGCATAACAATGCCTTTTTTTTGTCTTCTGTATCTAAGCATATTTTAAGCGGAGGTAAAAGGAGTATTCCCTTCAAGACCATCTGCTTCATTGTTATACTGAATCCGTTGTTTGACTGACAAGGTGGCCATTGTGATGTTAAAATGGTACTTTGTAGGCATTGTTACATTTCCTAATTAAGAAAAGAAAGAAACAAAGAATTTGCACCACCTTAAATCTCTTTAGTTTGGTATCTTGCGATAATTATTACAATGGAGTGTGGGCAGCTCTTCATAATTCTGATCATTTTAAGAAAGGTTCAGAGGCACAACAAAAGCGGCAAGACAATGTACAGTGCCATATACTGCAGAAATAGCCGGATGTCCAATATTTATGGATAATACTGTAATATACACTTTAATATAATATTGTGCTTAAATGTTACGATTTGGGAAAACACTGGCATTTCAGATCCACTGAGTGTTGCTTATGGAGGGTTAATTAGGCTGTAAAATACTACATTAAGGAAGGGATAAACAGGGATTATTAATTTTTTGTGCCAGCTGTTCCTTGGCATGTACGACAAACATGTCATGGCAGTTCCAACATCCTAAGTAAGACGATGTGACAGACTGCCTCAATGATCACATGCCAATAGGCAAATGCATGCCAGCTCATCTGTTCACAGTACTGAACATGGTTATGCAGAGAATAATCTGCCGTACACTGCAGCCTTCAGAATCACATTTTGTGTCCCACAGGTCTCATGCCTTGCAAATTCTCAAAGGAAAGCTGCATGTCCAATCTTATGAAAGCTAATGCTGTTCTAAAAATGTTGTTGACACTGTTGGAAAACAGAAGTATGCAAGTAAATGATCACATACACTGAATTATGTAAAATGGTTGTCCCCTGTAAGGCCACGTTAAAAAGAGCAACATGTTTCAAGTATCAATGGTTAAAAGGACGAAAGACAGAGATCTTTTATACTAAGTAAATATTTATGCAGTATAAAAAGGAGAGATGGACAGGACAAAAAACACAATTGAGGCATAAAAGATGAATGGCACAAAATAAGACAAACTCATTCTCCCAAAAATATTTGAAATCTCACTAGTCTTTGATGAGAAGACCATCCAATAAGGAATTAGCAGACAGGATTAGGCTTGGTTTTCATGTTGCCGCTGTGGTTCCGCCAAATCCAAGCTTACATATAGATCAGCACAGTTTTTTAAACTGATAACTGATGGCATCTAAAGGTGCTGTCACACTTAGCGATGTACCAGCGATCCCGACCAGTGATATGACGCGGTCAGGATCACTGGTACATCGCTAAGTGGTCGCTAGTGAGCTGCTACACAGGAAGTTCTCACCAGCGACATCGCTCGGGACGGGGGTCGCTACTTACCTGTCACACTAGGCGCTCCTGCGTCCTCCCGCCCGGCTCCACGCTCGTCGCTCGTCTCTCCACAGGAAGTGCAGCAGGAAGCTGACGATGAGAAACAGTCCTGGACGTTCTTGCGCGATCAGCGATAACCAGCGGGGGAGCCGGTCGTAGGTAAGTATCAGACACAGCGATATCGCTAACAATATCGCTATAACGTCACAAGTTATAGCGATATTGCTAGCGATATCGCTTAGTGTGACAGTACCTTAAGAGCAGTTTTATTGTTAATGGCCACACCACCAAGTGCTGTTTAGCTTCAAAACCTCACAGCCATTTACAATCGTACTGCTTTTACTTGCATCAATTAGAAATGTATGCCATGATGAATGCAGTTTTAAATAGGGATGAGCGAGTACTAAAATGCTTGGCTGTTCGTTACTCGAACCGAGCAATTTCTAATGATTGAGTGCTTGTTTCAAGTAACAAGTATCACGGGAGTCAATGGTAAATCCTAGTATTTTTCCAGCAGACTCTACAAGGAGGTCTGAGAGGCAGTGAAAATGTTGAAATGAATGGAAAAAGAGCTGAATGGAAGGAGAACAGCATGGTGAAGACCCCTGGAAGCATCTCTGACTCCCAAATCTCTGCTGAGAACAATGGGATCACACTTTTACTCCACTTTAAGGACTGACAATAAAACATTCAAAATATACAAGAAATTGGAATTTACAGTAAGAAACATTGTTTCGTGTATAATGACTTGTATATAACGCAACATGTAAAAAGGATTTTAAAAAGTTGAATTTAAGTAAATCAAAATTATTTTTTTTTCATTTTTATTAAATTTATATTTAAAAAATTGAAATGTCAGTGTAATTTATGAAGTAAGCAAGAAATGCCAAACATTAGATGGAAGAGGGACTCAGATACACCCTGTATAAAGGATGGCCTCATACACATTATGTTCAAATTGTCATGTATAGTGGTACTCCTAGACACAAAAAGACTATGCACTAAGTGCAAATCCTGCCAAAAGTTACAAGCAGGGTCATAAATACACCCTTGAAGTCATCAACTGTAGTGCCTCATTGAAATATTGTGAACAAAATGTAGTTGTGGTACTTCTACACTCATAAAAGCTCTGCACACAGTGCTAGTCGGAAAAAAAAATTATAAGGAGGGTCATCCATACAGCCTTGAATGAATGCCTCATTAAAATATTTTTAAAGTGTAGTTGATGTACTTCCACACTCATAAAGGCTTTGCACAAAGTGCTAAGCCAGGAAAAAATATTAGGAGAGTCAACTAGTCATGCATAGACCCTTGAAGGCGACAACTGGCAGGCCTCATTGAAATTTTGAAAATTAAAAACACTTTATGTGCTGTGGTCATTTGGTGATGTAGAAATGTTAGTCTGATAATCCAGAATTTGTTCATTTTTATCAGAGTGAGCCTATTAGAATTTACTGTTGATAGCGGAAAGCGCCTATCTGTTATCACCTCCCCGGCAGCACTAAAAACCTGCTCAGAGAAGATTCTAGCTGCAGGGCAGCACAACACCTCCAGGGCATAGAGGGACAGTTCACATCAGGAGTCCAGCTTTGAGAACCAATAGTTGAAGGTTGCAAAGGAATTAGGGAGTGTGCTGATCTTATTAATCAGGTATTGCTTGATCATCTTTAACAACTTTTTCCTCCTTTACAAAAATATCTGGTCATCAGAGCATGGACACTGGGAGTGTGTAATGAAATGAAATTGGCCCATTCCTTTGACAGTGTACCCCTGCCTTTGCTGCACTTGGTGTGTGTCTCCCTCACCTCTCCTCCTTGGTTAGGCAAGGAAGCTTGCCCCCTGCTGCTATCATTGATTGTCTGATGTGAATTTTTTCAACATATTTTCCACAGTGGCCTTCTGGTATAGCACCATTTTAGTGCTCTCAGGAAGGAGAGATGCAAAGTTCTCCTTGTAGCATAGGTCTAATAGGGTGAACAATCAGTACTCTTTTTGGCCAAGATTAATGTAATGTGAGGGTCACGGGAAAGGCAGCGGTACATAAAGTCGGCCATAAGTGCTAAGCTCCCTACAGCAAAAAATTCCTTGTCTTCACCATGATAACTACTCTCCATCTCCTCCATCTCTTCCTCCTCTTTCCCTTCCTCAGCCTATCTGGGTAAGAGAGATGGAAAGAAGCTTGTGTGGGTGCTAGCCTCTGTTGCCCTAGCAACCAGCTCCTGTTTCTCCTCCTTCTCAGCCTCCATCTCCTCATTGTTATCCAAACCACACTGAGAAGATGAAATGAAGCTGGACTGAGTAATACCTCCCTTCAGCTTCAGCTTTAATTGTGAGCAGTGACTTTTTAACTAGGTATAGAAGCGGGATAGTTGTACTGATGATGGCATCAGTGTCGCTTATCATCTCTGTGGTGTCCTCAAAGTCTTGGAGAACCCCACAAATGTCAGACATTCATGACCACTCTTCAATTGTTATGTGCGGAGGCTGCCCAGAATATCAAAAGGTGTGTTGGAGCTGGTATTTGACAACTGGCCTCTGCTTCTCACAAAATCTTGCCAGCATGTGCAGTGTGGAGTTCCAGCACATGGTGATGTCGCACACAAGTCCTTAAGTTTGCATTTGCATGCGCTGCTGCAACACTGTCAGAGCAGCAGCAGCTGTAGCTAACTTGCCGAAATGGGTGCTGACGCTGCATACCTTGACCAGAAGCTCTGGCAAATCTGAGTAGGTTTTCAGAAACTGCTGAATTACCAAGTTGAACATGTGGGCTAAGCATGGTACGTATATGAGCTTGCCAAGCTTCACAGCCGACACCCGGTTACACCCGATATCACACATGATCATGCCTAGTTGTACGTTCAGCGGCAAATGCCAAAAGATCTGTCTGGTCTGTTATTCCTTTCAATAACTCTGCCATGGTGTGCAATTTGTCTCCTAGAAAGCCTGTTATCACTTGCTGAGGCAGTGCTGCAAAGCTTCCATCTTCCAATTGATGTGGATGATGTGCGTTAAGATACCAAATCGTAGATGGAGTATGAGGAGGAGCAGGAGGGTGTGCAAGAACTGCTGTAGGAGGTGGAAGAAATCCTGATAGAACTAGGGCCTGCAATTCTCGGCTATAGTAACACTTGTGATGTGTCAGTGTGGGACTTGGTTCTGGCCTCCACAATGTTCACCCAGTGTGCCGTCACCGAAATGTAGCATCCCTGGCCACAAGTGCTTGTCCATGTGACCGTCGTTAAGTGTACAATTCCTGTAACTGCATTGGCAAGGGCATGGATGATGTTCCTGGAAACATGCTGGTACAAGACGGAGATGCCACATGGGGAGTACTGAGGGATGGCTGCAGCCATGAGTCAGCCAAAATCCTCCTTGTCTACAAGCCTAAATGGCAACATTTTCATGGCAAGCAGTCTGTAAATGTGGCTGGCTTGAAACTTTTTTTTTGTTCCAAGGCCTGGGACAGCTGAATGCTGTGCTGGGAAATGCTTTTGGAAGGGCTTCATGATGGTGTCTGAGAATTTGCAAGGATAGGTGCTGAGCACCCAGATACTCAAGTGATACAGTCATATGTAAAAGTTTGGGCACCCCTATTAATGTTAACCTTTTTTCTTTATAACAATTTTGGTTTTTGCAACAGGTATTTCAGTTTCATATATCTAATAACTGATGGACTCAGTTATATTTCTGGATTCAAATGAGGTTTATTGTGCTAACAGAAAATGTGCAATCTGCATTTAAACAAAATTTGACCGGTGCAAAAGTATGGGCACCCTTATCATTTTCTTGATTTGAACACTCCTAACTACTTTTTACTGACTTCCTGAAGAACTAAATTGGTTTTGTAACCTCATTGAGCTTTGAACTTCTTAGCCAGGTGTATCAAATCATGAGAAAAGGTTTTTAAAGTGGCCACTTGCAAGTAGTTCTCCTATTTGATTCTCCTATGAAGAGTGGCATCATGGGCTCCTCAAAACAACTCTCAAATGATCTGAAAACAAAGATTATTCAACATAGCTTTTCAGGGGAAGGATACAAAAAGTTGTCTCAGAGATTTAACCTGTCAGTTTCCACTGTGAGGAACATAGTAAGGAAATGGAAGAACACAGGTACAGTTCTTGTTAAGCCCAGAAGTGGCAGGCCAAGAAAAATATCAGAAAGGCAGAGAAGAAGAATGGTGAGAACAGTCAAGGACAATCCACAGACCACCTCCAAAGACCTGCAGCATCATCTTGCTGCAGATGGTGTCACTGTGCATCGGTCAACAATACAGCGCATGCATAACGCCTTTTTGTATGACCAAACAACTCAATCTTTGTTTCATCAGTCCACAGGACCTTCTTCCAAAATGTAACTGGCTTGTCCAAATGTGCTTTTGCAGACCTCAGGCGACTCTGTTTGTGGCGTGCTTGCAGAAACGGCTTCTTTCGCATCACTCTCCCATACAGCTTCTCCTTGTGCAAAGTGCGCTGTATTGTTGACCGATGCACAGTGACACCATCTGCAGCAAGATGATGCTGCAGGTCTTTGGAGGTGGTCTGTGGATTGTCCTTGACTGTTCTCACCATTCTTCTTCTCTGCCTTTTCGGATATTTTTCTTGGCCTGACACTTCTGAGCTTAACAAGAACTGTACCTGTGTTCTTCCATTTCCTTACTATATTCCTCACAGTGGAAACTGACAGGTTAAATCTCTGAGACAACTTTTTGTATCCTTCCCCTGAAAAGCTATGTTGAATAATTTTTGTTTTCAGATCATTTGAGAGTTGTTTTGAGGAGCCCATGATGCCACTCTTCATAGGAGAATCAAATAGGAGAACTACTTGCAAGTGGCCACCTTAAATACCTTTTCTCATGATTTGATACACCTGGCTATAAAGTTCAAAGCTCAATGAGGTTACAAAACCAATTTAGTGCTTCAGGAAGTCAGTAAAAAGTAGTTAGGAGTGTTCAAATCAAGAAAATGATAAGGGTGCCTATACTTTTGCACCGGTCAAATTTTGTTTAAATGCAGATTGCACATTTTCTGTTAGTACAATAAACCTCATTTGAATCCAGAAATATAACTGAGTCCATCAGTTATTAGATATATGAAACTGAAATAGCTGTTGCAAAAACCAAAATTGTTATAAAGAAAAAAGGTTAACATTAATAGGGGTGCCCAAACTTTTACATATGACTGTATCTGAGTATAACCGAGCACGTTCGCTCATCACTAGTTCTGAGCTCATTGTGGGCACAACATTTGACCCTAAAAAATAAAATAAATTGGGTAGGGAAATACGACTATTAAAGGGGCATTCATCACTTTTTTTCTAAAATTGGGTCCAGAATACCTATAAAAAAACCCTGTATGCTAACCTACCATCCCTCGCTGCTCCTCTCTTAGCAATTCTTTCCAGTCTCTAAAGGCCCCCAGACATGATAAACTTAAGTTGGCTGAGCCTGCTAATATAAACTGGATTGGCTTATGGTCTAATGTGTATGGGGGGTGAAGGCCAACTCATGGTTGGGAGTGATGTCGATCGCAATTGTCCGATTTCAGACTGCAAATCGCATTGTTGTCCGAGATAAGCCATCACCTAGCGTGTCAGTCGGTGGCTTTTTCATAAAAAAGGGTGAGCGAGTGCTCTTGAGTATGAGACAAACAACTGAGATGGCTGTTTGCTGAATGATCGGGCAAAGCATCCTTTGGCTGGAGGCCATCTAGTGTTTTTGTCCAACTTAAATGGTTTGATTATTACTAAGACAACCCCTTCTCACTCTGAATTTTTGCAATCCATACTGGCATCACGGTCCTCTACTTTGAACGTATAAGTAATCAACAGGAAGTGAGAGCTGCGGCTGGCTGCTTACTTCCTCTTGATTGCTTATATGTCCGAAGGAGGGGACAGTGACACCATGACTAATTGAACGCAGGCCTCACATGAAATAATCACCTCTTGTGTGCCCTGGGAATGTGACTAACTGCACACTGGAATGGCAAAGGCATGGGAGGTGAGTATCAGTGTTTTTATTAATGGTGTCAAACACTTAGAATGAGAAGGGCTTGTCTTAGACAACCCATTTAAGCTTTCTTTTCCAGCAATGATGGACCTGTGACTGCTGTGATGAGTAAGACTAGTTTCACACTAGTGTTCGGCAGAGCTGCAGAGGGCTGCGTAGTTCCTCCGTGAAGCTCTGCCCACTGCTGCACCTCCTCTGGTCAGCTCCACCTACGTCTGCATTCGGCCTGCGTACCTATCTTTAACATTGGGTATGCAAGCCATGCAGGTGTATGCGGATTCGTCCGCATGAGTCGTTTTGACGATGTGGCGACAGCAACAACTTGCAACACCTTGCATTCAACGCGAGTCACCGCATCATCAAAACGACGCATACGGATGCGTCTGTATACATCCTCATGGCCTGCTACCGATTGTTAAAAATAATTATGCAAGCCGCATGCAGACGTAGGCGGAGCTGAATGGAGGAGGCGCGGCAGTGGGCGGAGCTTCGCAGAGGAAATATGCAGTCCAGCTCTGATGAACGCAATTGTGAAGCCGGCCTAATTGACTATACCAGCAACATATTCTTATGACTAGAACAGGATGGATACAGTTGGTTTCTGTTCATTCTGTTCTGGAGCATGGCATTTTTTTCAAAGCTGGCATTTTTGTACCTGCTAGATTGGAACACGTTGAGCCAAGAATACAGGTACGGACTGACGCATTTGTACAAGTAACAGACTGATAGAGGCCTTAGGAGATTTACCATACGTTATACGGAATTATATGTAACAACGAGCGACATCTTTTGCAGTTGTAAGCTGCATTCCTTGAACCTTGTATGTGACTGATTTCACTATTCTTAAAATATAAACCAAAATGATCTCATCACTTAAATGTTACAGCATCCCCTGAGGTTCCAAAGTACAAGAAACACTAGTGTGAACCTCCTTTTCATAAGGCATATTAACTTAAAAGAGTGAGTAGAGAGTAATGACATGTAAGAGATGCTCAGACAGATAAAAGGCACACGACTATAGAGGAAAGAAAGAAATAGGAAAAAAAAGAAAAAAAAAAGGGTCACATTTTAAGCTGGAAGGTGACGGGCTAAGTGGGAATATCATGAACAAATAGTTCTATGAAATCTAGTTAATCCATGGAACTATCCTGAAGGTTGTCTCAAAAACTAAAAGCATTATTTCAAGAAACACTATGTATTTCTAGCTGGCTTTAAGGTCTACTTTATTCTTTTATGGTTATAAAATGTGCAGTACTGTGCAAAAGTTTCAGGCAGGTGAGTAAAAAAGCTTTAAAAAAATCAAAGCGTTAATGGTTTATTTTTGTAAATTAACAAATGGAAAGGGAAGGAGGAAAATAGAAATCTAAATTAAACTCAATCTTTGGTATGATCACCCTTTGCCTTCGAAACTACATCAAAGCATCAATTCTAAGTACATTAAGGCCGATTTCACACGTCAGTGTCTCCGGTACTTGTGCTGACAGTTTTCTCATGAACCGGAGACACTGACACACGTAGACTCATTTAAATGAATTGGTCTATGTACATATCAGCGGGTTTCATGGACCGTGTGTCCATGTGCAAAACACGCAGACATGTCCGTTTTTGAGCAACAGCACGGACATACAAGTCAATGGGTCTGGGTAAACACGAACCACACACGGATGGCGTCTGTGTACATCCGTGTGCATTTTAAAAGTCATAGGGTTAACATTGAAACAAATTGTTTCAAGACACGGACACAAGGCCTACATAAGGACAGTACATTGATCACACACAGACACACGGATAGCACACGGATGCCACACGAATGTGACAAATCGACACACGGACACACAGACACCTCCGGTACTGTTTATTTTGGTACCGGAAATATCAGGACGTGTGAAACCGGCCTAACACACGGTTTTTAGAGTTTCTAGGAACTCGGCAGAGAGGATTCTCCAAACATACAGTGCTTTAAAAAAAGATTCATACCCTGTGAACTTTTCCACGTTTTTTCACATTGTACCCGGGAACATAAAACTTTTTTTATTTGGATTTGATGTGCTATATTGTATCAACACAAAGTAACAAGTGTTTGTGAAGTGTAAAGAAAATGATACATAGTTTAAAAATATTTTAAAATATATATATGAAAATTGTGACGTTCTTTTGTATTCAAGTCCCCGAGTCCATACTTTGTAGAACCACTTTTCACTACAATCACTGCCGCAAGTCTTTATCAGCTTTGGTCATCTGTAGGCTGATATTTTTGAAATTTCTTTGCAAACCAGCACTATCTCAGTGATATTTGATGGTGAGCATCTGTGAACAGCAATTTTCAAGTTGTGCTACAGGTTCTCAATGGTATTTAGGTCTGAACTGTGACTGGGCCATTCAAACACATGAATATTCTTTGATTTAAACCATTTGACTGTAGCTCTGACAGTATGTTAAGTGTTCTTGTCCAGCTGGAAGCTGAATCTATGTCCCAGTCTCAAGTATTTTACATCCTCTAACAGGTTTTCCTCCATGATTACGATGTATTTAGCTCCATCCTTTGACCCTTCTGAACAGCTTCCCTCTACTTGCTGAAAAAAAGCATTTTGTATTAGACCAAAAAGTTCTACTTTGCTCTCATCAGACCAGAGCACTTTCTTCCCCAGCTAGCTGTTTCACATACGTAATGTTTTGCAAACTCCAAATAGGACTTCTTTTGGCTTGCTTTCAAAAATGGCTTTCTTCTTGCCACTCAACCATAAAGGACAGATATCATCAGCATACGACTAAAGGGTCTGTCACACTAAGCGATATCGCTAGCAATATCGCAGCTTTGTCACTGGTTTTTGTGACGTAGCAGCGATATTGCTAGCGATATCGCTATGTCTAATACTTACCTCCGACCGGCTCCCCGCTGGTTATCGCTGATCGCACGAGAACGTCCTGGACTGTTTCTCGTCGTCAGCTTCCTGCTGGGCTTCCTGCTGTGGAGACGAGCGACGCGTGGACGCGGGCGGGAGGACGTCAGGATTGCCTAGTCTGACAGGTAAGTAGCGACCCCCGACCCCTGCTATGTCGCTGGTGAGATTTGCCTGTGTGGCAGCTCATTAGCGACCACTTAGCGATGCACCAGCGATCCTGACTGCGTCATATCGCTGGATGGGATCGCTGGTGCATCGCTAAGTGTGACAGCACCTTAATAGTTGTTCTGTGGACAGATTCCCTCACCTGAGCTGTAGATTCCTGTGGCTCCTCCAGAGTGACTTTAGGCCTCTGGGCTGCTTCTCTAATTAGTGTTTTCCTTACTTGGGATGTCTTGGTAGGTTTGCAGCTGTGACATACTCATTCCATTTTTGGATGATTATTGAACAGTGCTCTGTCAGATGTTCAGAGCTTGGGCTATTGTTTTTTACAACCTTATCCTGATGTTTTCTTTTCTGTAACTTTATCCTTGACATTTCTGGTGTGTTCCTTGATTTTCATGATGCCGTTTGATCCCTAATGTTCTCAAACAAACCTCTGAGTCATTCACAAAGCAGCCGTAGTTATACTGAGAATAATTTACATACTGGTGGACTCAATTTATTAATTACCGACTTCTGGAGGCAATTAGTCACTCAGAATTTTATTTAGGGGTATCAGACTACAGGGGGGTGAATACATAAGCACATCATAATTTTCATATTTGTATTTTTAAATTATCAATTAAACCATGTATCATTTCCTTAACATGTCACAAATATTTGTACTTTGTGTTGGTATTTCACATAAAATTCCAATAAAACACATTTAAATTTGTGGGTATAACATGAAAAAATGTGGAAAACGTCACATGGTATGACTATTTTTTTCGAGGTACTGTATTGGAGAATTAACCACAGATGCCCTGTGGATGTAGGCATATGCAAATCGTTCTTGTACTTCCTGTAATTCCAGTCACATTCATTTATGTTGACTCCTTGTTCTTTACTCTGAAAATAATTCGTAATGACATTGGCTGTATTGTTTGGTGTCTTGGTCCTGCTGCAGAATAAAGTTGAAGTCAGATGCTTCTCTAATGGTATAGCATGACAAATAAGCCTCCAACTGCATTTCTCAGCACCATTAATACTGATCAAATCCCCAACTTAATTTGTTGAAATGCCATCATAAACTTGCAAGAAACATCCGCCATGTGTCATTGTTGCTTGCAGACTTCAGTGATAAACTACCTCTGTTACAGCCAAATATTTAAGATTTTGACTAATCAGTCCCGAGCACCTGCATCCATTATTTTTCATCCTAGATCCCATGTTTTTATGCATAGTTGAGATACTTGGCCTTGTCCTTTTCCATATGGAAGCTTTTTTTGGCTAGAATTCTTCCATGAAGACCACTTCTGAACACACTTTTCTGAATAATAGATAAGTGTAGTTGGGGCCTACTGGTTGCTGCCAGTTCTGAACTGATGACAATGTTTGTTATTTTCCATTTTTGAAAGGAAGTATGCATGATGTGTCTTTCATCTGCGGCACTAAGTTTCTCTGGTCTAAGGCCTCAACGATGACGATTTCTTGGTGTCCTCAATGCTGAGAAATACAGACAGATTCTGATCTATAGTGCAATACTATTAAAAGGGCATCTGATTGACTCCAAATTTATATTGCAGCAAGACAACTACCCTAAACATATAACCCATATCATTAGGCGCTAGCTTCATCGTAAAGAAGAAACAGGAGTCATAAAAGTGATGATATGGCTCCCACAGAGTACTGATTACAACATTGAATATGTCTCGGATTACATGAAGAGACAGAAGGATTTGCACAAGCCTACATCCACAGAAGATATGTGGTTAGTTCTGCAAGATGTTTGGAACAACCCCCTGGTCGAGTTCCTTCAAAAACTGCGTCCAAGTTTATCTAGAAGAATTGATGCTTTGATGCTGTATTGGAGGCAAAGCGTGGCCACATCAAATATTGATTTGATTTACATTTCTGTTTTGTTCACTTACTTTGAATTTTGCAAATTGATAAAAATAAACTATTAATGCTTCTATTTTGGAAAGCATTTTTTATCTTGCAGCATTTTTATACACTTGCCTTAACTTTTGCTCATTACTGTACACCCTAGTTCATCCAACACATTAACAAGACTTGCCCCAGAAGAAGACAGAAGAGAGTGTTATAATCCCTTCTTATTAATTTTTTTGTATGATAAGTATAATAAATTCTTAATATTTGTAAGAAGTGATGCCACAGAAAATCCCTATACTCATGTATATAAATAGGAGACATTAACACTGGATGTTTCAGTCCCAGCACATTCTTTGGTTTGTACTTCCTCTAGCTACTATTACAGTATTGTTTCTACATTATAACACAAAGCAACAATTAATTCTAGAAAGTGTGTTACCCCACTTAGTAATATGTTTTTTCTTTCCTTTACCTGCATAAGTGTTAGTTTACAAAAGACAACCTGCAAATGGGTGTCATCAGGATAATATAGGAAGTCTTAAGGGTTTTCTTAAGTCAGTGCTGCTTCTGTCATCCTACTTGGCGCTATGTCACCTCTTTTAGTTGAGTAACATGCTGTAAATGCACAATGTGTTCAATTTCCTCCTAAATGTACATTTTTCTGAATGTTTTTTTTATGTGTGCAATCTTTCCACATGTAACCTATATTTAAAAAGACAGTGAGCATAAGCAGCTAATATTTACAGTCATATCAGGGTCCCATCTATGGGTCTCTGGGTGATAACTAGAAACAATAAATTATAGCCTTCCTCTATGTGATCTGAGACATATGACTATTATATATTGGTGCTAACATTGATGTATATTTCTGCTAGGTTATATTTCACTGTCATTTTCTCCCTCTGGAGCAAGCAATATAGATACTCTGACATCAGCTTAAGGAAAATATGTCTTCAGAGAAGAAAAGTACCATTGGTGATTTTTCATATAAGGATTCCCACATGTGTGATATACTTCAGACACGTTTTTACATTTTCTTTCTTCTTTTATTATCTTTATTATATAAAAAATACAGTTACAAATATTTCGTCATATACCAAAGAAGATACAATATAGAAACACTAAGACTAAGTGCACACGTTGCGGAACTCCCGCGGAAGTTATCGCTGGAATTCCAGAATTTTGGGAAAACCGCATTTTAAATTCCCACGATTTTCTCATGGAAAAACTAGCGATTTGCAAGCCTAATTAGCTTGCAGAATACTAGCATTTTCCAAGCGATCTGTAGCATCGCTTGGAGAACTGATTGACAGGTTGGTCACACTCGTCAAACATAGTGGTTGACGAGTGTGACCAACTTTTTACTATTGAGGCTGCGTATGCAGCATCAGTAGTAAAAAGATCTAGTGTTAAAAATAATTAAAAAAATAAAAAATTGTGTTTTTCTCACCTTCCGACGTCCCGCGCAGCGTTCCCGATCATCGCGATGCTCCCGTTCCCAGTAATGCCTTGCGAGACCTTTGATGACATAGCGGTCTCGCGATACTGTAGCGGTCTCACGAGACCGCTACATCATCACAGGTCCTTGTCGCAAGGCATTACTGGGAACGGGAGTTGGCGGGAGCATCAGTAAAGCTGCGCGGGACGCCGAAAGGTGAATATAACCCTATTTTTTATTTTAATTCTATTTTTTACAGTCTCCTCTCCTCCGGACCGTGGGTACCATCCGCAAATGCTTACTTTTTGCATGGTGGGCACAGCCACATGCGGAAAGTAAGCAGAACAATGCATTGCTATGTGGGCGGAATCGCCGCAATTCCGCAAAATAATGAGCATGCTGCGTATTTTTTCACGATGCAATTCCGCCGTGGAAAAATCCGCATTAGCACAGCATTACGGAATCCCATAGGATTGCATGGGATGCTGTTTTTTTGCGCTTTCGTGGCAAAATCGCGCGTTAAAAACTGCCGCGAAAACCTGAAAAAAATGCAACGTGTGAACGCAGCCTTACTCTACCACACACCACTCCCATAATCCACAATCACCTCCCCACTCCTTGTCTATTCAAACTCCATTAAACTTACATGAAAATAACAACTAGAGATTCATACTAGTCCAAATATTGTACTCTAACCTAGGTTGTTATAATGTATCTCTTCATATACCAGCATTTTAATACTTATGCCTTTCCATTCTTGTACTGTTGGACTGCTCTTAGATATCTCAGCGGTTAGCTTGTACTGTTGGACTGTTCTTAGATATCTTGTACTGTCGGACTGTTCTTAGATATCTCAGCGGTTAGCACTGCAGCCTTGAAGTGCTGGGGTCCTGGGTTCAAATCCCACAAAGGACAACATCTGCAAGGAGTTTGTATGTTCTCCCCGTGTTTGCGTGGGTTTCCTCTGGGTTCTCCGGTTTCCTCCCACACTACGAAGACGAAGATAGGGAATCTAGATTGTGAGCCCCATCAGGGACAGTGCCAGTAATGCAATAATGTCTGTAAAGTGCTGTGGAATTAATGGAGCTATATAAATGAATAAATAAATATCTAATATTTGGCCACTAATATAAAATTTTTAATAATGGCTGGTGGTATTTTAGCTGAACATTACTCATAATTCATTTCTCCAAGTACACCATTTTAGGCTAGCTTCCAACTTTACTCCAGATGTTGTATTCTAAGTATCGATAACTTCTTCCAAAGTGGCTATGTAGCTTTGGCACACCGCTGTAGAAGATTAATTATATTGGTCCCTTCTTTTAGGCATTTTGGACATTTTGAGTCCTTTCTGAGTCCTACTCCATGCAATTTCTTAAGAATGAAATAGATTTTATGATTTATAAAATATTGAGACCTAGGGTGAGTATACATGATCTGACTTGTGGGGATAAACATTTACCAATCAGCTACTTGTTTGGTGATCGATGGTCTTTTAGTCGCATGCTTAGAAATTAAATTCTATGATAAATGTTTTATCCGCTATCAGGATTTCATCAAGGTGTGCAAGCATTCAGAGATAGCATTCTCCCACCTCTCTTTTAAATTAGATTTGATTAGGTTTGGAAAATTCTTTGGCTAGAAAAGATTAATTCACAAACCTTTTCAGATCAGTCCCTGTTCGAGATACCGTTCTAGAGTCAGTTTGGTCTAAGTTGCTTGTATATGTTTGAGTTGCATATTTTTGAAGGTCTTCACAAGGTCCTCCACTTCAAAATTTTCCAGTGTAGTACCCCCACTTATTCGTGCCCCTCCATCTATAGTTGCATATATACACACATTGACTTGCGATATGTCCTCTTCAAATGTATCAAAGATGAGGTTTGACTTACATTAATCAGCTGGCTACCCATTTATTATAATAGTGGCCAATTATGCTCAAGGGACTTTGGCCATAATTCTATTTAGACAAGCTCAAACTAATTATTCCCCGCTCCTATATATTGGGACTATAAGATTACCTTTGTGAGATTACCAATTAATTTCTATGGTACACATAAGTGCTGCTTTTAATATACGTACACATTTGCACATACAGAGCTACTGCAGTTTGCTTACATTAGTGTTTTAACTTATTTAATAAATGTATATTTTAGTTCACATACTATCTTTATCTTCCCCTCCCCTTTGTTTCTATGACTTCCTCTAGTGGTGTACACTAATGGAAACATTCTAACAACCAAATTACCTACAATATAATAGTCATCTGTTTAGAAAGGCAGATGGCATTTCCTGTGCCCGCAGAATGATCAGTAATAGACTGTGATGTGATAGATGTGGTGCTCAGAACCTTGATTTTTAAGCCATGATTATATTTATCATCATTAGTCATTAAGGACAACATTGGATCATTCAGAGATCCACAATGAACTTCTGGAGTGAGTTTGCGGCACTGAAAGTAAAGGGGCCGAATAATATTGCACGCCCCACTTTTCAGTTTTTTAATTTCCACAAAAATTTAAAACAACCAATAAATTTCATTTAACTTCACAATTGTGTTTCACTTGTTGTTGATTCTTCACCAAAAATTTACATTTGGTATCTTTTATGCTTGAAGCATGATATGTGGGAAAAGGTTGAAAATTTCCAGGGAGCCGAATACTTTCACAACTCACTGTACATTTCATTAGTGTTTGGTACCATTGCCATTAAACTTAAAAGAAACCACAAAAGCGCGCCCATAGGGCCTTACCAGTGCAGATATAATGAATATAAATTAAATAGTGCAGGGTACTCACCCTCAATAGTTGTGTAAAGCCACAACTACTGTATGCGCTTAGTCACATGCAATGAAGCTGCAGCAGGATGGTGTAGACAGACAGCGTCTGCTTCCATTACTCAAAGAGGAGATCCCAAGAGGGAAAAAAACACCAGATTCCCACGCTGCTATATTTCAACCATCAAATAGAGGAAATCCAGTAGATTGTAGAAATTGGTTCCAATATCAGTACTTTATTTATGGTACATACAGAGACAACGCGTTTCGAGGTCCATTCAGTGACCTGTTCTTCAGGTCGAATGTACAGAAAATACATTCGACCTGAAGAAGAGGTCACTGAATGGACCTCGAAACACGTTGGCTCTGTATGTACCATAAATAAAGTACTGATATTGGAACCAATTTCTACAATCTACTGGATTTCCTCTATTTGATGGTTGAAATATAGCAGCGCGGGGATCTGGTGTTTTTTCCCTCTTGGGATCTCCTCTTTGAGTATTGCCCTTAAACTGAATGACTTGGGTCAAATGTTTAGGATATCCTTTTATAGGCTTCTCACAATAGTTGTTCGGAATTTGAGCCCATTCCTCCTGACTAAACTGGTGTAACTGATCCAGGCTTGTAGGTTGCCTTGCTCATTCCTGCCTTTTCAACTTTGCCCATAAATTTTCAATAGGATTGAGATCAGGGCTTTGTGATGGCCACTCCAAAACATTTACTTTGCTAACCTTAAGCCATTTTGTTACCATTTTGGCAGTATGCTTCGTGTTATTGTCCATTTGGAAGACCCATTTCTGCCCAAGATTTAACTTCCTGGCTGATGTCTTGAGATATTGCTTCAATATTGCCACATAATCTTCTTTTCTCATGATGCCATATATTTTATGAAGTGCCCCAGTAACTCCTGCAGCAAAACAACCACACAACATGATGCTGCCACCCCTGTATTTCAAAGTTGGGATGATGCTCTTAGGTTTCCAAGCTTCTCCCTTTTTACTCCAAAAATAATGATTGTCATTATACCCAAAAAGTTCAATTTTAGTTTCCTCAGACCTCAGGACATGTCTCCAAAGATTAAGGCTTTTGCTCCTGTGTGCATATGCAAACATTAATCTGGTTGTTTATGTTTCTTTTCGGGTAATGGCGTCTTCCTGGTAGAGTGGCATTTCAGCCCAAGTTGATACAGTACTTGCTTCACTGTGAATATTAACACAATCTTACCAGCTTCCGCCATCAACTTCACGAGGTCTTTTGCTTTTGTCCTTGGGTTGATACTCATGTCAGACCAAAGCACGTTCATCTCTGGGACACAGAACCCGTGTTCTTCCTGAGCGGTATGATGGCTGGACATTCCCATCTTGTTTGTAGTTGTGTATAATTGTTTGTACAGATGAACGAGGCACCTTCAGGTATCTTGAAATTGTACCCAATGATGAGCCAGAGATGTGTAAGTCCCCAATTCTGTTCCTAATATCTTGGCTGATTTCTTGAGACTCTCCCATGATGCTACACAAAGAAGCAGTGTGTTACATGTGTGTATTAAAAAACATCCACAGGTGTGTTTCTAAATAACTCAGATGTGGGCAAAAAACAGAAGCTTCCAAACACATGACATCATCATATGGGCAGTTCAGAATTGTTTAAAGGCATAATAATCTTAATAATCTTAGTGTATGTAAACTTTTGACTTTGCAGTAAGTAATAAAAATGCCTTAAAACATTCTCGCTCTCATTATTCTGGCAATTGGCAAGTATTAATAATTATGATAATCCTAATTGGCCTAAAACGGGAAAGGTTTATTCTGATTGCATGTCAAATGTTGAGAAAAACATGCATATGTGTCTTTTATATAGTGTATGTAAACTTCTGGTTTCAACTGTATATGATTTTACATAACAGGACATAATAAAACATCTTGTCCTTAGAAAGTCTTAAAATTAGGTAAATACAACTCTAGATGTCCAAGAACCTGCAATAAAATAAAGTGCATAATTATTTAGCAAGAATTAGACCAAAATTCAGAAGTAGGGAGTGAAACATTAAGTATATAAGTATACCAAATTAATTTAAACTTTGTAAATCCAATTTTAGCGATAACTGATTGTTTTCTGTATGACTTATGAGTTTCTAACATCATTCTGAAATAATTTTGGCCCATTCTTTGCTTAAAATCATTGAGGTGCATGGCCATTTGTTTACAAACAGCTCTTAAAGTCTCTCCGCAGCAATTCAAATGGATTGAGGTCTGAACTTTGATTGGTCAACTGCAAACCTTTTAATACTTTTATTTTTCAGCCATTCTGATATAGATTTGCTTAGGATCATTGTCCTGTTGCATGATCCAGTTTAGGCCAACTTTTAGTTTTAAGTAAATGGCCTCACATTTCACTTTAGCACACCTTGTTATACAGAGGAGTTCATGGTTGACTCATTAACAGCAAGGTGCCCAGGACCCGTGGCTACAAATCAAAACCAAATAATCATATTAACCGAGACCTTTAGGCCTGTTTCACACATCCGTTTTTTTGGGTCAGTTAAAATCCGCCAAAATGGCGGAAAGCGGATCCGTTGCTAACTGATGTGAGCGGATGGCACCGGACCGTTTTTTTGACGGATCCGCCGAATGAAGAATTTTAAAGGAGCCGCTGCCCGGGAAAAGGAGAGAGAGAGAATTTTTTTCGTCCGCCAGAAAGGATTTCAGGGTTAAATTTCCGGCTGACTTCCTTTCTCCGGGCATGCGCACTGTAAAATGCGGATCCTGCAGCTAAAAAAACGTTGCAGGGTCCGTCCAGGCATGTCGGCGGACGCAAAAAATTTGGCGGATCTGCAAAAAAAACGCATCCAACGGATGGCCATCCGTCAAGATCCGCCAGTAATGCAACTCAACGGGGAAAAAAACGGATCCGCCAAAAAAAATGGCAGATCCGTTTTTTTCAAAAACCGGCGGATTTTGACTGATGGTCAAAAACAGAAGTGTGAAACAGGCCTTAGAGTTTGAGTTGTAGATCTTGTTTTTTGGGGGGTATTCTCTGAGCAACGCATAATCTTTCCTTGAATGAATTTGCTGTGACATCAACTCATGGGAAAATTGACAACTGACTTGAATGTTTTCATGGCCTTATAATCCTTCCCAGATTTATGGGAATCTTGAGGATGATTGCTGATATCTTTCCTTCTTGGTATTGTGCTAACATATACCTGAATACCCTAGACCAGAGAACATCTGCTTTTATAGAGGTGATCACACTTGCTGAGGAAAATATAATCAAAGGCATTGGAATTTAGCAACACCTGGATGCCACTTACCATGTTATTTTCTATGAAAGAAGTCAGGATATATTTAATTTTTTACACACTGCTTCTGCATTTAGGCCAAGTTTTTGATAAATAAAGGCACAGGGAAGTTTGTCATAACTTAGAAACACAAAAAACTGAACTGGAGTAGACTTGAATGACAAGCATGATGTAAAAGCATGTTCACACTGGCCATAAAAGCAAGCAAAACCAAAGGAAAAAACAATGTGTGTATATACCATAGTGAAAATAAGTAAAAAAGCAAGTGCATTAAATAACATAGGGTACTTGGTAAACACTGTTTTGATCAAAAAAGTATAAAGCTGTCCCACCACGGCAAGGTGTACCCATCTTTAAAAGGACGACATTTTTTATGTCCTCATATGTAAAATCATTGAATTTAAAGAGGATGCACTTACTTTTTATATGACTGCAAATGTTTCATATTTTCTGGTCTATATTTAAGTCTAAATCTTTTGGTCTAAAATTTAAGAAGGGACTGGATGCTTTTCTTGAAAAGTATAATATTGCAGGGTATATACACAAGTTTCCTTACTATTGCGTTGATCCAGGGAGCTAGTATGATTGCCGTGTGTGGAGTCGGGAAGGAATTTTTTTCCCCAGTGTGAAGCTTACTGTTTGCCACATGGGTTTTTTTTGCCTTCCTCTGGATCAACATGTTAGGGCAAGTTAGGATAGGATATGGGTTGAACTAGATGGACTTAAAGTCTTCCTTCAACCTTAATAACTATGTTACTATATATATAATATTCTGCCCATAGTTTGTGCAGACTGTCTAGTTCCCTGCAAGATCCTAAAGGTTGCTGTGCTTCTAAATTGATTGTATTGTGACATGCCTTGTCCCTTTAGAAAATGACTGTGTTTAGGATCTTTGGGTATAAAGAAGTTGTTTATGACAGTAAGGTAATTTGTGGGCATAACATTATGCAATAAATTTATTAAAAATTGGAAAACACTGAACAGATTGAGGCTTCTGTATTTTTCTGTAAATACCCATTTTACTCACATAAGTGCCGTAATTGCATTTTTTTCAGTTCTTTGCTACTTTTTACCGAATGTGTTACCCTTCCTTCTTCAGTCCTCTAGATTCTTGTCCTATATTTTATAAAGAATTTGCAGCCTTTGAGCGAACATCACTAAATGTGGTGCTAATCGCAGTATTCTCAATCTGATATTTTTATATAACGATGACACAACTTTATGCAGTAAGTGCAGGTATTGGACAATCTATTCTTTATAACAGTGGATTTTTTCCTAATGTCAATCATATGGATTTAAATTGCTTTTTGGAATGTTTTAATTGTCTAACGCAGTCCTTTTGCCCTTTAAGTAAGAAAAAGTAGATTTAGAATTCGTACCTTCTGGTGTCAGTAGTGACACTCGTAACGTAGGTTCCTGGAGGTTCACAAATCAGAGACAAAAGGTCAGGTATTGTTGCTACTAGTTCAATTATTGTACTCGGTGTACCAAATTGTACACCGCAGTTCTGCCTTTTATAATAGTTGTTGGGAATCAGAAGACATTGTACAGCTTATAACTCTTTGTATGGACTAAGTGGACTTACTGTTATCGTCGGCCTCCATCACAGCAGTGGATGCCCTTCATGTAAATACAGGCCCTGTAATTTTACAGACACTGGTAATAGCAAACAATGACTTTTAAAAGTAGCAAAAAAAGAAAAGTTTTCCTTGACGAGATAATTGGCTACATAATGTTTTATTTAATGATACGGTACAACAAATACGTCGCAATGATGAACCAGGTAAATATTAACATTGACTAACTTTGTTCAAGTTAGACTAATTAAACTTAATTAAAGTAAATGTAAGATTGATTGATATTTGCACAGTTCTTAATTAAGCCCCCAAATTACTAATCCCACGTAGAGACTCGTCTATAAATTGGACTTTGCTGCTGCGGTGGGGCTCGTAGTCACACACAGTTTGTTTACCTGTTTTACTTTAAAGGTTTGGATCATGCAATCAACGGGAAATTAATGAAGTACAAGGAAAGTTAGGAAAATAAAAATACAGCCAAGTAATGAGTGTTGAATAAAGAAGGTCTATATCCATAGGTTTATCTATCTTCCTTACCACCTATGGTACACACATCAGACACTCTACTTATCATTAGTCAAGTCATCACTTTTTCTTTAGCTTCAAATTCATCACATTTCCTATAGAGTCCATGCTTCCAACATTTGCTAATGAGAACGTTTTTAAAAATGGATCTCTCTGTAATGAATTTAGTTTATATTGTAGTTCACATTACAAGCTGCATATATTATTAAATAGATATCTTAGACTGGTGCACTTACTTGGAAAATCTACGTAAGAATGGCAGTAGAATTTTTTATGAAAGTTTAACTTGAATTTTCCTGTACAGCTCCTCAGTGTCCCTCCTGCTTCTAAGAATTCACACTGCTCAGTACAAGCTGCAGCTATCAGTTAGGCTGGGTGGGATGGTGGGATTGGACTTGTACCCATGAGCTCTTGCTCATTAATTGAACTCATAAAATGTACATTTTAATATCAGGATTAAAGATGGGCGAACCCGAACAGTACAGTTTGGCGTCCGTACCAAACACTTACTGTTCAGGCACGGACACCGAACACGGACTTCACCAGGAAGTCCGTGTTACTGCTTGGGTTCAGCTGCCCGAACATCAGGTGTTTGTCTTGCTGTCATGTGCATGGTAGCGCAGCAAACACTTCTCCTCTGTGGTGAAATCATCCACGCTGGTCAGAGAGCGGCGGTTCCCACACTGTAAAAAGACAGAGGCAGCGCTCAGCTGTGATCGGACTTATAAACTTTACCTCCAGTCACTGGTGTCAGCTGATAGGACTACTGATTCCATCATCCAACACCTGCAGCAGCTAATTACAGTGAGAGCAGGAGCGGCAGATGTGAGTATTCATTATCCGCTCCTGCGCTGTAAATAAATAATTAAAAAAAAGGCGTAGGGTCTTCTGTATTTTTGATAACCAGCTGGAAAAAACTCACAGCTGGCGGCTGCAACCCTCAGCTGTCAGCTTCAACAAGGCTAGTTATCAAGAATAAAGGGGTCCCCATGCTGTTTAATTATTTAAATAAATAATTATAAAAACTCACCACTTTTGACAGCCAACCTTGCTAAAGCAGACAGCTGGGGGCTGGTATTCACAGGCTGGTAAGGGGCCATGGATATTGGCCCCCCCAGCCTAAAAATAGCAGTCCCCAGCTGCCCAGAAAAGGCACATCTTTTAGATGTGCCAATTCTGGCACTTTGCCCAGCTCTTGCCACTTGCCCTGTAGCGGTGGCAAGTGGGGTTCAAATTTGTGGGGTTGATGTCACCTTTCTATTGTCATGTGACATCAAGCCTACAGCTTAGTAATGGAGAGGCATCAATAAGACACCTTTCCATTACTAATCCTATAGTTGTATTGTAAATAAAGACACAGCCCAAATAAAGTGCTTTATTTGAAATAATACTAAACACAGTTTTCCATTTTTATTTAAATGCCTAATTCCAGGGAAGCCCTCGTTCTCCTGTAATAAAAGTAAAATAAAAAAACAACAATATACCATACCTGTCCGTCATTCTGTCCCGTGCCTTAATCCATATCTGGGAGATAAAAAGTTTTCAACCTGGACTGTGCCAAGATGCGTCCGTCCAGGCTGAAAACTGGTAACTGAGTGGCTTGCGAGGGCAGCCTCAGAGACCAGTGATGACGTCATTGAGGTTACATCTGGTCAGTGAGGCTCTGTTCCCAGCCGGGTTGAACTGTGGTGACCTCGGTGAGATCCTCGCTAGCGCCGTGAGGGTTTTTCTCCTGGTGCTGCATCTAGTGCTTGCGCTCTAGCAGATTCTTAACGTGGCAGCATGAAAATTTTGGAAATGCCCCCAGCCAATAGGTATTTAAGGCATGCTCCTTTGTTTCAGAGATTTTATTAAAGAAAGACTCATGTTTAAAAGCATTATTCAGGCTCTGCACATTTCCTTTGGGAGATGAGCACTGCACGTCAGGTAAAATCTCTACCTGACGGAGCTACTTGATAGGAAGATTGTGCTATCAGCAGGTGTTGGGCAATTGTTCTTTAAACAGACAGGAGCACAATATCTACTGACCATACACTCATCACAGCAGTTATGTACAGACGTGATGCGCCACTCACCTCCCATTATGGTAGTGAGCAGAGCTGGTGTAATCATTTAATCATCATTGTTATGTGCAGTTACAATTGTTGTGACCTGTCTTCCTCTCATTTACTAACTCCTGATAAAGAAAAATGTGGCTGAGATCAGGCTTGGGGGAGCAGTGGATTTGAAAGCACACAGCCAGAACGTGGCCAGGGAACATGCAGTTCTGAAGAAGACATGAGGAACAGGCGAGTAGGAAGTGGAGACAGCTGTATTTTGAGTGTGATGATGTCACCAGCAAAGAGGAGGAGGCAGCCTTAAGGCCCCTTTACATTTAGTGATGCACCAGCGATCCCGACCAGCGATATGACGCGGTCAGGATTACTGGTGCATCGCTAAATGGTTGCTAGTGAGCTTCCACACAGGAAGATCTTACAGCGTTGCAGCAGCGATACAGCGGACGATACTTACCTTTCAGATGCGGCAATCCTGATGTCCTCCCGCCCGCCTCCACACGTCGCTCGTCGGCGCTAGCAAGAAGCGCCCGACGAGAAATGGAGCTGCGCGATCTCGCGCGATCAGCGATGGACAGCGAGGGAGCCGGTCGGAGGTAAGTATCACACATTGCGATATCGCTAGTGATATCACTGCTGCGTCACCAAATCGGTGATGCTTTAGCGATATTGTTAGTGATATCGCTATGTGTAAAACCCCCTTTACTGCCATTTCATAGGTCATCCTCCTCCTCCATTCCATCCTTCCTGTGGCTGTCTGTTTAACCTAACATTAATGTTACAAGCTAGCAGGTAGCACCGAGCTATACAACAGGGACCGCATGTGGACACATGCTTTCAGCCATGAACGTGAAACACAGACTGGAAGCGTTGGTGCAGCAAGGAACATCAGAACTGGATATGCTTTTACTCACCTTGAGCAGCGAAGAACAGCAGATGTGAAAATGCTGGATGGCACCTGGAGCATTGGGAATTTTTAAATCTATTTAGTTGGTGCGGGTCCATGGTGCTAATGATGTTGTACCACAACGGATCAATGTAAAAGTTTTGGAAGTGTTGTCCATATCGTTTTCTACTGTTATTCAGTAGCTGTATTTCTGAAGATATTGGATTTTCTGTAATAAACATATTTTACAAGTAAATAAAGAGCCAAATAAAAATAATGAGTAAAATATTAGACTTTGTAATTATTTAAATTATGAAAATGATCTAATATAATGTGTCTGTGAGTGGAAAAAGTATGTGAACCTTAAGAATTACTAAATAATTTAATAGTGAAATTAATGTTTTCAAACCAATGGAATGACAATCAAGCATGAGTAGTGTTGGGGTGGTCTTCAAGTCAGACCATCAAGTATATTGGGCGGTTGACAAATGTTGTAGTTGCTCGAGCAAATGATGGATAGACACAGAGTGGCTCTGTACCAAATACCATAAGTTTATTCCACAGATGGGCTGCCATATACAGTTGTGGCCAAAAGTATTGACACCCCTGCAATTCTGTCAGATAATACTCAGTTTCTTCCTGAAAATGATTGCAAACACAAATTCTTTGGTATTATTATCTTCATTTAATTTGTCTTAAATGAAAAAACACAAAAGAGAATGAAGCAAAAAGCAAAACATTGATCATTTCACACAAAACTCCAAAAATGGGCCAGACAAAAGTATTGGCACCCTCAGCCTAATACTTGGTTGCACAACCTTTAGCCAAAATAGCTGCGACAAACTGCTTCCGGTAACCATCAATGAGTTTCTTACAATGCTCTGCTGGAATTTTGGACCATTCTTCTTTGGCAAACTGCTCCTGGTCCCTGATATTTGAAGGGTGCCTTCTCCAAACTGCCATTTTTAGATCTCTTCACAGGTGTTCTATGGGATTCAGGTCTGGACTCATTGCTGGCCACCTTAGAAGTCTCCAGTGCTTTCTCTCAAACCATTTTCTAGTGCTTTTTGAAGTGTGTTTTGGGTCATTGTTCTTCTGGAAGACCCATGACCTCTGAGGGAGACCCAGCTTTCTCACACTGGGCCCTACATTTTGCTGCAAAATTTGTTCGTAGTCTTCAGACTTCATAATGCCATGCACATGGTCAAGCAGTCCAGTGCCAGAGGCAGCAAAGAAACCCCAAAACATCAGGGAACCTCCACCATGTTTTACTGTAGGGACCGTGTTCTTTTCTTTGAATGCCTCTTTTTTCTCCTGTAAACTCTATGTTGATGCCTTTGCCCAAAATGCTCTACTTTTGTCTCATCTAACCAGAGAACATTCTTCCAAAACGTTTTAGGCTTTTTCAGGTAAGTTTTGGCAAACTCCAGCCTGGCTTTTTTATGTCTCGGGGTAAGAAGTGGGATCTTCCTGGGTCTCCTAACATACAGTCCCTTTTCATTCAGACATCGACGGATAGTACGGGTTGACACTGTTCTACCCTCGGACTGCAGGGCAGCTTGAACTTGTTTGGATGTTGGTCGAGGTTCTTTATCCAACATCCACACAATCTTGCGTTGAAATCGCTTGTCAATTTTTCTTTTCCGTCCACATCTAGGGAGGTTAGCCACAGTGCCATGGGCTTTAAATTTCTTGATGACACTGCGCACGGTAGACACAGGAACATTCAGGTCTTTGGAGATGGACTTGTAGCCTTGAGATTGCTCGTGCTTCCTCACAATTTGGTTTCTCAAGTCCTCAGACAGTTCTTTGGTCTTCTTTCTTTTCTCCATGCTCAATGTGGTACACAAGGACACAGGACAGAGGTTGAGTCAACTTTAATCCATGTCAACTGGCTGCAAGTGTGATTTAGATATTGCCAACACCTGTTAGGTGCCACAGGTAAGTTACAGGTGCTGTTAATTACATAAATTAGAGAAGCATCACATGATTTTTCGAACAGTGCCAATACTTTTGTCCACCCTCTTTTTTATGTTTGGTGTGGAATTATATCCAATTTGGCTTTAGGACAATTCTTTTTGTGTTTTTTCATTTAAGACAAATTAAATGAAGATAATAATACCAAAGAATTTGTGTTTGCAATCATTTTCAGGAAGAAACTGAGTATAATCTGACAGAACTGAAGGGGTGTCAATACTTTTGGCCACAACTGTATATACCCCTTCAAAGGGGCATGCACATTATGTAATTTCTGTGCTATGCGCATGTCAGGACTTGTGACTGCAAGTAAGCTGAATTGTTTATCACAGTGAAATATCCTGTTATGCGCATGTCAGCTGTCTATTACAAGTGAGATCATTTATTATCCATCAGGTGACTTTTCCATTAAAGGTAAAAGTGAACAGGTGTTTAATTATGTAAGGTCCAAATGTCCATGTAATTAGCCTTATCCCAATAAGGTTTACCACCCGCTATCTGTTTAATCAAACTATTCCTAATACCCCACCTACATTACTCATATTAAGTCAACACTGCCCTGGGCACAGTCTTTCATGTCAGCAATGAGAATTACAAAGGTTAGAATGACACAGGAGGACAAGCTAATATGAAATGTTTAAATGTTAGAATTTGTTATCTATATATATATATATATATATATATATATATATAAAAGGAGACCCTGAGTGTCCCTGGATTCCCCTATCAGTCCCCCCTTTTGAGAACAGATATGAGTATTCCCTTGACCTACAGGTACTTCAAAGGCCTAGTGCCAGTGTCAGACTCTCCCTTATTTTTTTCTGCCGAATTCCCTATAAGGTGGGGAGGTAATATTCTCAATTATAGTTTGTTATCATATTCATCATTGTGAGATCTCAGTTCGATGTACATAGTTCTGTTAATGGACACATCTATCAGTCTTTGGAGCAGCCCTCTAATGTACGATACGCAGTAGCAGATACAGGTCACATGTATAGCTGTCACGACTTCCATAGAGATGAGAAGACTGGATACAAGATGACTCCATCCTCCAAACCAGGATTAAAGCCAAACTGTGAACGGGTTGTTGATACCAGAATTTTCTGCTAGTTCGTCAGACAGTTATGTAAGACCCTTCAATGCTTTTGTGATGCTCCCATCAGGGGCTGTGTTATTGGGGCTAAAAGTGCAACAGTAAGTGCCAAACATTTTACAGACTCCTCCTTTTTCTGCTAACATGTCTAAAGCCATTCTATTCTGATATGTCTTTAATGCAGTTGGGCCTAATTGTTCAGCTATCCCCTTTATTACATCTCTAGTGTAGTTTATAAACCTTTGCTGCTTATAATAAATGTAATTTATCCAATCCACATTTTTATTAAGTGTAACCCACCAAAAGAAAACTGATTCAAATCCTGATGCGAACTGGTTCCTAGCTTTGTACTTGTCCGGTTCCCCTCTAGGAACCCCTATATTATCTATGTAGATTCTTGGATCAAAAGATCCAACAGGTGATGACCTTTTGTTTCTGTGTAGAGTTTCAGCATTCATTTTACCCCTTTGTATCTCTTCTGATGAAATTATTTGAAATGGCATGAGTACCTGGACCAATGCACAGCTGCCAACCCAATTCGCTGGTATCCGGGCCCTCAACTTTATGTCCCCACATAACCACCATATATCACTTCTTGCTGCAGTCTGAACCTGAAACCATCTAGCTTTATAACCACCCGTATCTGTGTCTATGGGGATGGTGATTTCACAAAACTCTGAAGTTAGATTTCCTACCAATCTCCCCATTCCTGTCCCTTTCCTTTGGAAACAAGTGTAGTTACCTGGGTATGCAAAAACCCTAGGAGGTACTGGATCAGTTTTTACTATCGGGTACAGGGCTGAGCCTGACATAGAGTACTATCAGTAGGATCATATGAGGCATTATACAAGGCTAAAATACATTGTTAATCTGTTTGGTCTTGCTCTGAGAGCCTGAGGGGAATTGTCCCTAAATGGGGTCTGGCAGTTGCACATGCAATTCAGTTGGATTTATTATTTTGCTCTGCAGTATATTTCATCCACATAAGCCATTTATTTCTTTCTGCATAACCTGTTTCTATGGCTACCTTCTCCTCGTAACTCACTTCCGCAAGTACCTTGCCTAGCTCTTGGGGGTTCTCTTTGTCCTGTTGAGGAGTAGCCTTCAACCAAAATGTTCCCTGCTAAATCCCTCTGCTCGGGACATAGAACCCTAATACATAAAGACCTTCATCTCCAAGAGAGGGTTCATCTATAGTTATGATGAGAGGGTTGCAAGATAATCCCCAGGTTAAAACCTCTGGATCGCAATTCCATCTTGGAATGACTATAGCAATTTTTATCCTCTCGAGAAGCGGTTTCCCTGATAAGCTAACGTGAGTCATAGCTTCCCCTGGCTTATTCCCCCATGAGGTTCCCGCATTCCAGGCTGCATCTGACCAGGAGTAAAGGGCCTGTCACACTAAGCGATATCGCTAGCAATGTCGCTATAACTTGTGACGTTATAGCGATATTGCTAGTGATATCGCTGTGTCTGATACTTACCTACGACCCGCTCCCCCGCTGGTTATCGCTGATCGCGCGAGAACGTCCTGGACTGTTTCTCGTCGTCAGCTTCCTGCGGTGCTTCCTGTGGAGAGACGAGCAATGAGCGTGGAGCCGGGCGGGAGGACGTCAGGATCGCCTAGTGTGACAGGTAAGTAGCGACCCCCATCCCCAGCGATGTCGCTGGTGAGATCTTCCTGTGTGGCAGCTCACTTAGCGATGCACCAGCGATCCTGACCACGTCATATCGCTGGTCGGGATCGCTGGTGCATTGGTAAGTGTGACAGTACCTTTACAATTTTCATTCCCAGGTCTAGTTACACATATATATATTGCAGCCCCCACGGCCCCTGTTAGGAATTTATAATTACGATTACTACTTTTTCTACCAAATTTAAGATTCCATTGGCATTTAACTATTTTACATAAATCAAGTCTAAAAGTGGCAGAGTTTATAGACGTATCAAACCACATGGTTATTGTCGTATCATTTTGGGTTATCTTAGCCATGTGTCCCTCCTGTGGTGAGGTTGTCAGCATCATCAGGAGCAGGATCATCATTCTTCTGCTCCAAGACCTTACAATGGCTTTCATGGATCCAAGCAGGTTTTCCCTCAAGCTTTACTGATCTGGCTGTAGTGAGGAGAACTTAGAGGGGACCAACAGACCTTGGCTGTGGTTTTCTTGTATGTCTTTTGGTCACTACCCAATCTCCTAGAATAGAATCAAAGACTTGTTTATGCACGAGTAATGGTCTCTTCTGGAGGCACTGGACATAGCTGGTGAGGTTAGGGACATGTTTGTCATTCTGTTGGGTCTGTACCTTAATGGAGACCAGGGCTAAAGGCAAACATTCTGTCCTGTTTCCCCAATCCCTCACTTGCTTTGTGGCCTGTGTGACTCCCAACATTTGCATATCATTTTGCATTACCGCTCCAGTGAAATGGGTAGCTCTGCTGTAGTGGCTTTTGGCATCGGGAAGGCTTCCTGTCACCCTGAGAAGAGGTCAACACACACGAGCACTTACTTTTCCTACCTGAGGTAGTTGTATGAAGTCAGTCTTCAGTCGTTGAAATGAGAAGAGGGGCTCAAGCGTGTTTGCACATGTTAGACATGCCTGTGTAAAGTTAGTATCAACCATTATGAAACCCATTGTTTATCTACCAGAGCACACATGTCACTCTTGGACCGGTGCGTTGGACCATGAGCTGCTTGAGCCATCACAGGGTACAATGATCTTGGCAGGCATACCTGCTGTCCCACCGTCCACAAACCTTCATGGTCCTGAGCTCCAGCTTTCGACCAGACCTCCTTCTCTTCCCTGGTGGCTTGCCAAGTCAGAGCCTTAAGATACTTAAGTCTAACTGGTTACACTCAGTGCTTACCATGACAAGTGTAGGTGCCTCAGGGGTCTTGTTTTGCCTTGGCCTCCTTGCTGCTCCCTTGGCTGTTCGGTCCGCCTTGTCATTACCTCGCGCTTTGTGGGTACTGAGTTTCGTATGTACCCTTACCTTCACTATGGCGGTCTCTTTAGGGAGCTGTAGTGCCTCCATTAACTGCTTGATGAGGTGCCCATGCTTGACAGGAGTGCCTGGTGATGTAAGAAAGTTCCATGCCCTCCATATAGGACCGTAGCCGTGGGCCACCCCAAAATAATACTTAGAGCCACTGTATATGGTACATCACTTACCTGAAGCCCCTTTAAGGACTTCAATTAGTTCCATCAACTCTGCCTCTTTTGCAGACATGTGAGAGGGGAGTGGTTCTGCTTTTTCTACCTCATGCTGTGTGACCACTGCATAGCCAGTGTAGAACCGGCCATCTTCACCGATGAACCATCTACAAAAATCTCAACATCTGGATTAGTGAGAGATACATCAGAAACGAGTGAGAAATGTTGTGAGCTCATCTGTTCATTCACCTTTTGTGTCCAAGGATCTCCCTCTTCTGGTGAAGGAAGATAGTGAGGCTGATTTGGATGAAAGAAACCAAACACCTGATCAGGTGGACTGTGACTGGGCAGCAGGAACTTCAGACTGGATATAGGGCAGCCGAAGCCCTTCTGAGTGGCTGGTGATTTCTCTCCTGGATTCTTGGAGACCAGTCTGATTCCTGCTTCCCAAAGATAAGTTTTTGCTCTGCTATTGAACTTACTAGTTTTGGTTTTGTTTACCTTGTTTTTTGAGTTCAGCCATCCCCGGCCGGGGGTGTGCTGGATTCTTATTCCTTGATCAGTGTTCTCATTTGCTCTGCTTTCAGAATATTCTGAGTGCTGATATAGGGTTTGAAGTCTAGTGACTTCAGGGTCCTTTTTGCTTATCAGTTGTGTTGGTAATATTTTTAGCAGGGTTTTCTCGGATTGCAGCTTTTTTGTCCTGTCCTTTTTAGTTAGCTTGGGCCCCATTGTTTGCTCAACCTATCTTTCTATCTGTGTTAGTGTTTTCATCCTGTTTCACCGTAATTATATGTTGGGGGCTGCCTGTTGCTTTGGGGTCTGCTCTGGGGCAGTCAGTTTTTCCCTATTCTCTCTTTAGGCTTATTTAGATCTCCGGCTGTGACGAGGTGTCTAGGATCACTGTAGGAACACTCCGCGGCTACTGCTAGTTGTGTGATAGGATTAGGGGTCTGCAATCCGCTAGTTTCCAACCTCTCTGATTTTCTGGGCTGAGTTTGTGTTTTGATTTTTCCTCCTCGGTGACTCAATCATAACAGAGAAACCTGCAGCTTCTTGAGCCATAAGAGCTATACAGTCTTTGCAAAACTGTGAAAATACAGTGGTTTTCCTTGTCCCTCTTTCTTTTCTTCTCCCCCTTTTGAATCCACTACACTACTTGTTTTACTTTACAAATCAGATTGCCACAACACATGTTTGTGGAAATGTGTCACGGCGTGAACAAAGGAAATTTCTGAGCACTACAGAAGAGTTGTTGATGTTCATCAGGCTGGAAAAGGTTACAAAACCATGTTTAAAGAGTTTGGGCTCTACCAATCCACACTCAGACAGGTTGTGCAAAAATAGAGGAAAGTAACATCCGTTATTACCCTCCCCAAGAATAGTTTTCCAATAAAGCTCACTCCAAGAGCAAGGCGTATAATACTCAATGTAATGGCTAAGCAACTAAGTGCCTCTCTCCCACATTAATTAATTTTAATGTTCATCATTGTCCATCATTGGGAGGACAATAAACAAATATTGTGTGATGTGCATGACAGGATTGTAAAGAGAAAGCTTCTGCTCTCCAAAGATAAAATTGTTCCTCTTTTTCAGTTTTCAAAAGTCAAAAAGACAAGTCAAAAAGCTACAGGAACAATATTTTGTGGGCAGATAAAACCAATATTGAGTTATTTGGTTTAAAAGAGAAATGTCATTCTTGGAGAAAGAAAAACACTGAATGTTTATAGCATAAAACCTGTGAAATACAGTAGTGGAATTATTATGGTTTAGGCGTATTTTCCTTCATCTGGGCCAGGACTACTTGCCATCATTAATGAAACAATTAATTCTTAATTATACCAAGAAATTACAAAGGAAAATGTCAGGACATTCGCTCATGAGCTGAATCTTAAGAGCCTGTGGGTCATGTAGTAGAGCAATGACCAAAAGCGCAAAAGTTATTTTACAAAATAAGGGATAAAGAGGAAAAGAGGAATAAATTAAAGTTTTGGAATGACCAATAAGGATGAGAAAATTTTATCAGGTCCCTGCTTATTCGGCAAGCTATAGCTATATAAAAGATGCAGTGGGATTCTGGATACATGGAGCGCGCCGGCTGATCAGCTGTTCCTGCACTGCAGCTGCATGTGTCGCTGCTGTGACAGTCATAACACATGCATGGGGAGCCCAACACACAGGCTCTCCATGCATGTCTTGTGACTGTGACACAGCCGCGACACCTGCAGCTGCGGTACAGGAACAGCTGATCAGCCGACGCGCTCCGTGTATCCGGGTTCCCGATGCAGCTATTCGGGAAGCGCTATAGCAGGGACCTGATCAAATTCGCTCATGTCTAATGACCAAGTCAAAGTCCTGACCTTAATGTTATAGAAATGATTTGGAAGGAAGGACCTGAAGAAAGTAGTTCATGAGAGAAAATGCACCAATAGAACAGTTTAAAGAGTAACTGTCATTTTAAATTGAACCTGTCACCAGGAAAAAATGCTATTAACCTGCAGATATTGGATTAATATGCAGGTTAATAGCATTACTAACTTTATTCTCCAGTTTCAGTTACAGGGGCGTCTAAGCGTTCGGCTAAATGCAGGTGCCGTTATGTCCCTGGAGGTCCCTTCCAACAGTCTATGATTCTATGTATTACTGATTTCTAAAAAAGATATTTAAAGGAGTCCTGTCACCAGAAACACTATTAATCTGCAGATGTTTTCTGGGTAACAGGCATTTGATAAACCAGTTGAGATTTAGGCTCATTGATAGTGTCCCTGTACAGAGAAGGGGTGGTGACAGGCAGGAAATGCTGAAAAGAAAGGAATTATGGTGGATTGTTGCATTGGGGACATTGCAGCCCAAAGATTTAAATATTGAATACAATCTACATAGTAGCCTGTCTTAAATCATCTCTCTTTTGGTTTCTTGTTGTAATCAGTATGGTTTTAACATTTCTTTTTTTGTCTTTTTATTTTAGATGGTTCCTTTTGCAGAAATGAACTGAAATGAACTAAGTTGTGGGGATGGAGCATGAATGACATCATTGGATATAGATGATCCATTTGTGGTTTATATCATAAATGTGTATTGGTTAAGATATAAATCTGATGATTGTTGCCATAATCTGTGTTTTGACTCCTCCCCTTACCTTTCTTCTTTTCCCTTTTTCTGTTTTGCAATAATATCCCCTTTCTATATAGAGTGGGTGGCCATAAGTTATAACACATTGTATATGTATTGGTCACGTGCATTAGGACCTGGATAGGTTGATCAGGACACATAGGTGGGTGTACCTCTACTGTGGTCACATCACCACAGATCTGCTGGTGCCCTGAGATGTTGCCTGGCCACGTGCAGCGCATGCATACTATGCTGGTGCATCATCGGGGAGGGGTCATATGACATGATCAGGTGACTGCCCTCGTATGAATCCGAGTGACAAGGGTGCATGCTGGGGGGACGCGCATGTTTGAGAAGATGGGATATACTGTACAGCGAGAGGCTTGATGTTTAATTGACAACGCAATACTTGTATACTATTGGCTGAGTGAGGACATGCCTTGTTCATACCTCATTAGAAGCTTGGCGCTGCTTTGATGGCAATACTCTATTGGCTCCCTGCATGCTGCCTGACACATATTCATGATCTACCCCAGAGTGATTGGATCTTGGTAACTATGACTACAGGTTTGCTAATAATTGGATTGGTCTTCTGTAAACAATTGATAAAATATTGGATATGGGGACTATTTTCCATCTTTTTACTATACAATATATTGGTAATGTGTACTGCTGTGAGGGCTTATATGCCCTGCATTAATGTTTTTTGTAAATATTCTATTTTAAATGATTGTGTTTGGCCTCTGTAGTGATTGGTGCATGTGTGTCAGCCACACTATATAAACCTGACCTGTATTTTTCTGTGTATACTTGATAACGACCTATGACAGTTTGAAACATTCCTATATGATGGCGGAATAAACTTCAACACTTGAAATGCATCACCCTGGACTAGATGCTGTTTATTTGTCTTCATATTATTACCACACAAAGTGACAGAATTGTAAAGTTTGGCCTGGTCATGAAGGTGAAAACAGATAATCGGGGTGAAGGGGTTAAACGGAACTCCCACATCCTGAGACCAGTTTCTTTGAATATCAGCAGGCAACAGAATTATAATCGTGGTATGCCCTGATTTTTCAGGTTTCATGTTTTTCAGATATTATTTTTCACTAAGTGGTAGGAATGCTTTTTTAATTACTGATAGATTTCAGCTAGTGTCCTGACTTTCCAATGCTTTTCATACCTTTCCTTGTGACATTGTGATGCTGAGTTACTTCTCATGGACAAGCCATGAGTCGGTATAGTCAAGGTGTCCGAGGTCAATAGCCAGGAGAGTACATCATAAACAGAGGGAAGAGACAAAATCATAATCAGGTAATGGTCAGAGGTTAAAATACCAGGAGGGTAGTGAATCAGAGCAAAGGGGTTAAACAGACAGATGGTCAAAGCGAGGTCCAAGGTCAGGCAGTGATAAAAACAAGTAGCAAAATACAAGGCAAAGAGTTAACCAACCACACTTAACTGAAGCTACGGCTGACAGCTTTCTGGGACTGCCAGCTCAGTTAAATAGCTGAGCGATTATAGAAACTGAGAGCACCTGATGAGAGCTCAGCACCTCCCAGTCTCAGATTGGATGGCTGAGCTGTCAATCAAAGCACAGACAGCTCAGCATGCCACTGCACCAGTCTGGACAACTAATCTGTCAGTCACTGTACAAACAGTTCAGCACTGAGGGGTGGAATCATTACACACATAACTTAATTTATGGACATCTTGTAATGTCACGTGTGACTGGATACACCGCCTCCAGCAGGGCGAATTTCTATAACACTCGTGAACCTGGATACACCGCCTCCAGCAGGGCGAATTTAAATAGAGTTAAGGGAAACACCGGGGAAACCGTTACAATGGAGGGCCCTGCAATAGGGAACAGGGACGTGGAGACCTCCTGCACTCCCCCCAGTCAGTGTCCCTACACTCCTGATGATCCATAGGCAGGTTCCGCACCTGGCGACGAGCTGGATACCTCAAATCCCTAGCTCACCCTGCACCTATTCCTTTCTAGTGAATTGGACGGAGCAGAAACTAATCCCACCACTGCACTAATACACACACAAGGAAAGTAACAAACAGGAAAAACACCACTTAGCTTCGCTCTGTTTCTATTGCTCCCAGCAACAGAGACAGAGTACGACACCAAAGTTCAGCTTCACCCCTGAAGCGCGACACCTGAATTCAGCTTCCTCCTGAAGCTATTACACCAGAGCTCCCCTGAGCTGCCAGGAACTCCTCTCTGTAGTTCCTTCCTTCACCAGACTTGGTTGGAAATGAGCAATATCACCAACAGTGAGTGAGACCACCTGCTACTCCTTTATAGATAGGAGCCAGGTTATCACACCTGCTTCATTATCACGTGCAATAACACTAGCGGCCACCGGGGGCAACTGAACCAAAGTTACCAGAGTGCAATGACCCTAACGGCCACTGGGGGCAAAACTAGAACTAAAACAACCACAGTGTAATCACCCTAATGGCCACTGGGGGCAAACTAACTTTAAGCAAACAGCTTAAAGGGAAAAAAAGGTTACTTGTGCAAAATCTGTCATCATCCAACCTGGATCATGACAGTACCCTCCCTCAATGAGGGGCCTCTAGACCCTCAAGTCCGCTATTCACCAAAAAAAACCTACATTGGGGACGTCCAGATCCAGAGTTCACCCCAACAACTACCTGAACTTCAGGTTTATGACAAACGAGCACTGTTGGTATTGGCACGGGGGCACCACCCCTCTCCAAAGCGCTGATCTGGTGAATGAGTGGTGTATGGGCAAGTTTGTGGGTAACTCCAGCTGGTAAGTCTCCGGATCGATGATGGCCGACACCAGATACGGCCCGATCACATGAGAATTCCAGACCCTCGCAACACACTTCCACTGGATGTTTTTGGTGGCCACCCATACATGCTCGTTCACACACAGGTCCGGACCTGAACATTTATCGCCACACATTCCTTTGTCACAGTATGGTGAACTCTTTCTGGAACTGACAACAGAGACGTCCCCCTGTGTCAACACACTCACACCCCCGCAATTCACCAAGGGATACACCACCCTCCAACCCCTCCCACTACGAGGTCTTTGCCTCTCAGGGTTGGCTAATGGCAAGGGTTGAGCCTTGCCCCTACTCTCCTGCAGCACCTCAGCTGCTACCACTGGAGAGGAAGGGGACGTTTGTAGAGAGACGGCAGAGACAGTAGCCCCTAGGCAGCAGCCCTCACACGACTGCTCCCAGCTGACTACTTCCCTAGTCCGCCAATCTAAGACCGGGTTGTGTTTTTTAGACCAAAGGGGGCCCACAACGATAGGTGATGGATTTCCCTCCAAGACATAATATGACTAGGACTCATCATGATGTCCACTATGCAGCACAATGTCTTCTACGACCTGGTTTAACCCCCCTGGCTCAGTGGGACAGAGTCAATGGCCTGGACGCTAATGGGTTTGTCTGGCACCTCACACCTTAGACCATGAGTCTGGACAAACTGAGCATCCACCAGACTGACTTCTGCTCCACTGTTAACAAGCACTGGTATGCCCTCAGGTACCTCGCCAACCATCACCTCTGCTGACATAACACCTTCTGAGGGCGAGGAGGAAATGTATAGTCCCAGGTCGTCTTCCTCCACACGACCAGGGGGACACGGCTTCTCTGATATTACTAAAGTTTCGACATGAGTGCCAAGGACTAAATCATTAGTCTGCTCACTACAGGGACATACCGCTTCACCTTGGGGAACATCAGGCAGCACCATTGGGACACCAACTCCTCCCACCTGCCTGGGTACGTCCACCTGTATAAGCAAGTCCTGCTCCCCAGCAGGGACTCCAAGGCGCATCTTCACCAAAGCCGCAAATGGACCTTCTAGTTGAGGAAGAGGGTAGGCCTCAGACCCATAATTCCACTGCAGGTGCTGCTTAAACACATCATTCAACTCCTCACTCATCTCAGTGAGGACCAGCAGCAACTGCTCACTGGTCTGAGCTTGTCCCATGGCTCACCAGAGAAAAATGTTAGGGTTCGTGATAATGTAATGTCACGTGTGACTGGATACACCGCCTCCAGCAGGGCGAATTTCTATAACACCCGTGAACCTGGATACACCGCCTCCAGCAGGGCGAATTTAAACAGAGTTAATGGAAACACCGGGGAAACCGTTACAATGGAGGGCCCTGCAATAGGGAACAGGGACGTGGAGACCTCCTGCACTCCCCTGAGTCAGTGTCCCTACACTCCTGACGATCCCTAGTCAGGTTCCTTACCTGGCGACGAGCTGGATACCTCAAATCCCTAGCTCGCTCTGCACCTATCCCTTTCTAGTGAATTGGACGGTGCAGAAACTAATCCCACCACTGCACTAATACACACACAAGGAAAGTAACAAACAGGGAAAACACCACTTAGCGTCGCTCTGTTGCTATTGCTCCCAGCAACAGAGTACGACACCAAAGTTCAGCTTCACCCCTGAAGCTCGACACCTGAATTCAGCTTCCGCCAGATGGTATTACACCAGAGCTCCCCTGAGCTGCCAGGAACTCCTCTCTGTAGTTCCTTCCTTCACCAGACTTGGTTGGAAATGAGCAATATCACCAACAGTGAGTGAGACCACCTGCTACTCCTTTATAGATAGGAGCCAGGTTATCACACCTGCTTCATTATCACGTGCAATAACACTAGCGGCCACCGGGGGCAACTGAACCAAAGTAACCAGAGTGCAATGACCCTAACGGCCACTGGGGGCAAAACTAGAACTAAAACAACCACAGTGTAATGACCCTAATGGCCACCGGGGGGCAAACTAACTTTAAGCACACAGCTTAAAGGAATAAAAAAAGGTTGCTTGTGCAAAATCTGTCATCATCCAACCTGGATCATGACACATCTATGGTTTGATTTATTTGCCTATGTGGATCGGATGGGTTGTTACTTACATCTGGTGATGATTTTCTGTCAATATCTCCTTTAGAAACATATTTACGGAGAAAATTGGTGTTGTGTTCAATACTTATTTCACCTGCTATATATTTAAAGTTCAGGTATGCCTCGGTCAATTGACAAAATAGCTTCCATTTCTATACAGAAATGCTTTCAAATCATAGAACGTTTTAATTTGTTTCCTCACTGGCCATTTTATAATCTAATACATTATTTCTTAATAAGCTTATACCCCTTGTTTAGCTGTTGTGGTCTTGATGTAAAGGATAATAGTAAAACACATATCAATTTGACTAAACATTCGTTATCTAAAGAAAATATACAGTACTATGTAATTGTCATATTTATTGAGCTTCTATAGCTACATCACTGCCATGTCCTTCTAATGCCCTCCTTACACATTGGAGAAGTATCTTGGCCAGCACTCCCATACACAGGCGAGCTTGTTTCATAGAGTGTTCTGTATCAGTAAACTGCTGATAGACATGTCTGCCGCTGGCTTGTCTCCAGGAGAAAAAAAGCTATGAGCAGTCTGAAACTGGACATGCCCGATTGACATCTCTTCCGACCAGCACCCCCATACAGTACATACTACAGGGTTTGTATTTGACTCTGTTTCATACCAGCATCTAGTACAAATAATTATTTTTTTTCTACCATCTTGGCATATTTCTATTTTGGAGAGAGGTGGGAGATCACTGGTTTTTTTTTTAAAAGAAAATTGGCATTTTTGAAACATTTTTTAGGCTTTTTTTTTTCAAAAGTCTTAACCTTATTCTTTTCAAAAGTATAAGGCAGCAAAAATGATAGCTGATGACTCTAGTCTCTTTTTCCTTCTTTGCTCCTAGATTGATCACCACTGTTACTATTTATTTCACAAGATGCTCATGTAAAAACTGCACAGGTATATTCTGAATTTCTTTAGTGGATTCACCTCTCCCACTTCAGCGTGGGTTAATTCAATCTTCTCGTCCAGACTCCTAGAGTCTAAAAATTCTGTTAAGTTTAGCTTGAAGCCAAATATTCCTTTTGTGATGTAATAGGTTTACTCTCATCTTCCATCCTATTTCATTTTATTTTCTGGAGAAATGGACCCTTGGTATAATTCTTAAAAAAAAAAACCTGTTTAACAGCCCATGACATTTTAATAAGTTAGAAAAGGAATAGTGGCGGATCCGTATTAAAGCTCTCTACTTTTTCAGATTCTGGTATACGCGACACCTCTCATGGAGCAGGAATAATACTACGGGAATGAGAACTGAAAACAAGCAATTAAATATGTCAACATTATTGTGCCGAGCAGAGTCTGAGCACAGTGTGAAGATAACATGGAAATAAATGGCCGAGATAGAAGAGCTCCCTGCTGCTCCTCTCCCCTGTGACTATAAATGAGATTAATATGCCTATTATTTTCCTTACATTTTCAATTATCAATGGGACAAATTTGGATAATTCATTTGAAATACAATTATGTGCAATAAAACCTTACAAAACTACTCAGATATCAAAGTGAAATCTGCCAGTATTGCTTCAGATACTATATTTGATTTTTTTTTTTTAACATCACCACGAAAATGATCTATGTCTTAACTCAGGCCAAGGGAGAGAAGACTGACTTCTCCCTGAATGAATTCTGTCTGTACAACCTTGTGCTTGGGCTTGACAGTTTGTTCCTTTTTACCCATCAGCCACTGGCCTTGACTAGAACAATTATGTTAGTGAGATCATATGCACTCCACTAATCCCAATATAGCCTTGTCAAGTCTAACACCTTCAATCAAAGTGAATGTGCTGCCTACACCTCTGCATCATGAATTCACATGAGTTTCAGCATCTAATAGTGGGTCAATGCTCTGTTTCTGTTGGAATATTTATCAGGAACATCTTGGCTATAATCGAAATGTTTGAATTATGAGGTCTTACACCCCTTGAGGATAGCTGCCGAGCAATATTATTGTCTCATGTCTGTTTCGCGTAACAGCAGTCGAGGACTACAAATGCAGATAGCTCAAATGGCACATTTAGTTAAAATTTATGCAAAATGATCGCAGCGCGAACTGAGCAAAAAGGTGCAGCGCCACTATCTGAAAATTAGTAGTCTGTTCAAAATGTATTCAGTTTATCGTCGCTCCTACTCAAATCTTTTATTTTAATATTTATGCTGATATTTAGCCATATTAGAAGAAGGGACTAGTTCAGTGTATAATGACCATGTGTCTAAAAGGGGTTGTTGTTTAGTCTCTTGTAAATAAAGATCAATCAATTTTTGAGACTTTATAGTAGTATAGAGATGTAATCAGTTAAAAATTTTTTCCAGGCAAAAGTAACAGTTTTCTAGGGTTTTTTATATTAAAAAATAACAAAACTAAGCTCTGCTCACCTATCTGCAATTACCGGGACCCAGAACAGGCCACTCAATAGTCTGTGTTTACAATGGAAGGTAGATGTCAACAACCAAAGTGACAGCAGGAATGTTGGGACTTGTGATTGGATGTCGTGGTCAGATAACTCCGGCGGCCCGGCATCGGTGACTTCAACAATGACGCACTGTTGAGGACACCAGACCAGAGCAGCAAATCATAGGTCCCAGCAGTAACGCTGTTCCTTTGATCTATGTATTTAATGTAAGTGCAAACTATGGGGTGGCCTGCTCTTGATACTGGAAGGTTAGTATAGGTCCGTTTGTTATTTTTTAGTATACCAAACCACAGGTAAATGTAACTTTTGCCCGGACAACCTCTTCATGTCTATAGATATCACTATATCACTTTACCTCTCCAATTCCATATGAGGGCATACAGAGGTTTCTTTTCCACAGTGATTTATTTACAATTTCATGAAATGCTATGAAATGCTATGTAAAGATGCCAATAGCTCGGCAATGTAATCCACGGCTATACAGCATGGAACCATATTGGCTCAATGGTTTAGAATATCAGGACTACACTGGCAGTCTGCATAGCATTATAGAGCGTACAAGAGAATACCGGACTGAACACACACAGTCCCAGTCTCCTGACGTGCTCGTTTTAATAATTGTATCACTTTTGAAATAATTTTTAAGCAACTTTTTTACAACTTTACATTGTACCTTTTTCACTCATCCATTACCATTCTTCTTGGCAAATGGGTGTGTGCCTACACAGTGACCTTGTCCTGTTATGGATGATGGTAATATCAGTAGACTGTGTTGGGACAGTATTAAGGAAGGAAATGGTCACACTCAGATGTTACTTTCTGTAGCACTAATGAATGCCATAAGGGAAAGCTCCAGTCCAGCAAATTTAGTTGAATTCAGTGTATTTCTTTGTAAAGCAACAGTAGCTGTATAGTTAAAGGTTATTATAAAAAGTCTCCACGCAGATACATCTAGTGGAAACAACAGTTAAATGCCACAACAAAGAGTTCAAAGCATAGATGCTCCAAAATTATCACAAAGATAACATAATACAGTGATCTATTATAACAGACATGTATGACTTGCAATCACTCTCTACATCCAGTGACTAACAGGTAATATCTTTTCTGTAAATGTCCTCTTTTCTTCTCCATCTGGCCCATGCTGCTATAACTACTTTTTCTGACCCCCAAATTAACTCAAACTGCAGGATAGACCCTAGACCAGGCACCATAGCAAAGTAGTCACATACTGCTTCCTGACACAGCGTTAGGATCCAGTGTGATAAACTCTGAAGTCTGGGAATGAGGAGGATATTATCTTCTGAATATATACTATATACATCAGCCAAATAGAAAAATGATGCAGTGGTCAAGGTAAGAGGTCCCTGCCTGAATTGTCCCTCTACTCAAATCTGCCCTTGGCTGTGTAAGATGAGCTAGTCCTGTATAAGCAGAAATCTTGAAAATGGTACACTATGTACAATACCAGCATATGAAAACTATTTTTGTGAAGTTATACTTCAGAGCAAGGAAAACAGCTAATCTCCCCTTAGGCAGCTGTAGATATAACGTACCAAGCAAATGTTTTAGGCAGGTGTTGAAAATATACTATAAAGTAACAATATTTTCAAAAATAGAGTGCTAATAGTTTATTTTTATCAATTAACAAAATTCAAAGTGAATGAACAAGAGAGCAATGTAAATCAAATTATATCTAAATCGAATTTCCCTTTTAGTGATAAGCGAACGTGCTCAGATAATGTCTTATACAAGCACATTCGGGTGTTAACCGAGCATCTGGGCATGCTCATATATTATTCTCAAGTCCCTGCATCTGCACGATTTGTGGCTGTTAGCCTTCATACACCTGGGGATTCCCTAACAAACAGGCAAACAGGCCCCCATGTATTCAAGCTGTGCAACAGCTGCAAATCATGCAGCCAGCAGGGACTCGAACATAATAGACGATCACACCCAGATGCTCCGATAACACCCGAGCGTGCTCGGATAAGACGTTATCCGAGTACGTTCGCTCAGAACTAATCCCTTCCCCTTCAAAACAGAGTCAATTTTAGGTATTTAGTCCATTCAAGATATCGAACACCGTTATTGAATCGGCAGAGAGGTTGCGTCAAACATATTCAAGAACAAACCACAGATCTGTTGATGTAGACTTTTGGAAATACTTCTGTCACGATCCATTTTTGGATTCAAGGCAGCTCTGGTTCCACTAGAATTTAAATGTAGCTTTTTTCCTTTCAGACCAGTAGGAGTTAATGTCAGTTTCCCTTGCTGGCAGCATGCTGTAGCTGCTGAGTTGATAGATCAGCTGATGTGGGTGGTGACCACTCCCACCATCCTTTAAATAGTCACCTGATGCATCAGCTGACAGTTGGTGATAGAGTTTCTCTGGAGACCAGTTGATGAGTGAGGATCTCTCTGATGTCAGCGTGTATCAGCTTTTTTAGGTCCTTGTTCCGTATCCTTTGCTGATTGGAGTTTGCAGCAGCAGCTTGGAATCTAAGTTTCCTTATTTCCTGTCTTTGCCTGTCTTTTTTTTCACCATCTGCAGTGGTGAAGCTAGTGTCTTTGCCGGCCAGTGCACTAATCAGGGTCTAGTGAGGTGACAGCTAGGGACGAGGTTCATGACAGCAGTGGGGGAAGGACCCACATAGGGCGTTATGGGACATTAGGGATAGGCACAGGCCAAATTAGGAGGTGCCCCATCCCTCATTCCCTATTATGAAGGCCTTCCTTCCCCTTTTTCCATCCCCGATGTCGGTGTGTGTTGTGCCATCCGCTGGACTGACCCATGTTGGGTCATTATATTTTGTGACAACTTCTATCTCTTAACGTAATCCCAAGCAGGCTCAATTATGTTGAGATCAGGACTCTATGGGGGCCATCTCATCATCACTTCCAGGACTCCTTGTTCTTCTTTACTCTTAAGATAGTTCTTAATTACATGGCTCTATGTTTGGGGTCATAGACTTGCTGCAGAATAATTGTATAGCAAATCAGGCATGGTATAAATTTATCTGCCTGTGTTTCTCAGCATTGAGGACACCATTCTTCCTCACCACATCCTAAACTCCATTTTCTGAAATGCAGCCCCAAACTCTATGGTTCACTTATCGCAAGCATTCATTATTGTACCTCTCTCCATTCCATCCGTGACAAACTGCCTTCTGTAACAACCAAAATTTTAACATTTTGTCTCATCAGTTAAAAGCACAAGCTACCAATTTTGTGGACATCAATTCCGATGTTTCTGTGCATGTTGGCCCTGTTTCCATGTCAAAAGTATGGCTCTTTGTCTGCAATTCTTCCATGAAAACACCACTTCTGGCGAGACTTTTGTGAACAGTACATGAGTGTAGCTGGCTTCTTGTTACTGACAATTCTGAGCTGATGTCATATTCCTATATCAAGGGATTTGTAAACTTGATGTTTCTTTCAACTGCTGCGCTTAGTTTCCTTGGCAAACCACTGCGTCGATCGTCCTCAACATTGCTAATTTCTTGGTGGTTCTTCAAACGAGCTGAATATCAGATCATGAAACCCAAGTCTGCCTCAAAAGTATTGCCTTGGAGAGCTTGTTGATGCAGTATAACTACATTTTGTTGCTATATTCAGTTTTGCCACTGTGTACAGTTGTGGCCAAAAGTATTGACACCCCTGCAATTCTGTCAGATAATACTCAGTTTCTTCCTGAAAAAGATTGCAAACACAAATTCTTTGGTATTATTATCTTCATTTAATTTGTCTTAAATGAAAAAACACAAAAGAGAATGAAGCAAAAAGCAAAACATTGATCATTTCACACAAAACTCCAAAAATGGGCCAGACAAAAGTATTGGCACTCTCAGCCTAATACTTGGTTGCACAACCTTTAGCCAAAATAACTGCGACCAACCGCTTCCGGTAACCATCAATGAGTTTCTTACAATGCTCTGCTGGAATTTTAGACCATTCTACTTTGGCAAACTGCTCCAGGTCCCTGATATTTGAAGGGTGCCTTCTCCAAACTTCCATTTTTAGATCTCTCCACAGGTGTTCTATGGGATTCAGGTCTGGACTCATTGCTGGCCACCTTAGAAGTCTCCAGTGCTTTCTCTCAAACCATTTTCTACTGCTTTTTGAAGTGTGTTTTGGGTCATTGTCCTGTTGGAAGACCCATGACCTCTGAGGGAGACCCAGCTTTCTCACACTGGGCCCTACATTATGCTGCAAAATTTGTTGGTAGTCTTCAGACTTCATAATGCCATGCACACGGTCAAGCAGTCCAGTGCCAGAGGCAGCAAAGCAACCCCAAAACATCAGGGAACCGCCACCATGTTTGACTGTAGGGACCATGTTCTTTACTTTGAATGCCTCTTTTTTTCTCCTGTAAACTCTATGTTGATGCCTTTGCCCAAAAAGCTTTACTTTTGTCTCATCTGACGATAGAACATTCTTCCAAAACGTTTTAGGCTTTTTCTGGTAAGTTTTGGCAAACCAGCCTTGCTTTTTTATGTCTTGCGGTAAGAAGTGGGGTCTTCCTGGGTCTCCTACCATACAGTCCCTTTTCATTCAGATGCCGACGGATAGTACGGGTTGACACTGTTGTACCCTCGGACTGCAGGGCAGCTTGAACTTGCTTGGATGTTTGTCGAGGTTCTTTATCCAACATCCGCACAATCTTGCGTTGAAATCTCTTGTCAATTTTTTTTTCCGTCCACATCTAAGGAGGTTAGCCACAGTGCCATGGGCTTTAAACTTCTTGATGACACTGAGCACGGTAGACACAGGAACATTCAGGTCTTTGGAGATGGACTTGTAGCCTTGAGATTGCTCGTGCTTCCTCACAATTTGGTTTCTCAAGTCCTCAGACAGTTCTTTGTGTTCTTTCTTTTCTCCATGCTCAATGTGGTACACAAAAGGACATAGGACAGAGGTTGAGTCAACTTTATTCCATGTCAACTGGCTGCAAGTGTGATTTAGGTATTGCCCACACCTGTTAGGTGCCACAGGTAAGTTACAGGTGCTGTTAATTACACAAATTAGAGAAGCATCACATGATTTTTCGAACAGTGCCAATACTTTTGTCCACCCTCTTTTTCATGTTTGGTGTGGAATTATATCCAATTTGGTTTTAGGACAATTCTTTTTGTGTTTTTTCATTTAAGACAAATTAAATGAAGATAATAATAACAAAGAATTTGTGTTTGCAATCATTTTCAGGAAGAAGCTGAGTATTATCTGACAGAATTGCAGGGGTGTCAATACTTTTGGCCACAACTGTATGACCTGTGACATGAAATTAGCTACTACAACCTCATTGTTGTAGTAGAGTTTGAAGGTTTCTCACAAAGTTTTATTCCTCCTACACAGCTACTTCTATTTCAGTTAATGACTATTTTTCAACCAAAAAAATGATCATAATTGTCATCTGTCTAGTTTAAATGGTTACTTATACATCTGACTATAATCCTTCAAAATCCTTGACTTTGTACAAGTGTACCAAGAAGAATTGATGCTGATTTGAAGATAAATGGTGGTTACACCAAGTATTTACTTGGTTTATTCTTTTCTCCTGTTCCTCTATTTTCATTGATATAAATAAACTATTACCTTTTCTACTTTTGAAACATTCTTACTTTGCAGCATTTTTAACACACCTGCCTAAAGCTTTTGCATATCACTGTATATATGATTTAGACTGGAGTCACACTAAACGTAGAAAAGATAGATCCGATTCTCACTGCCGAAAGTCACATGAGTGTAATGCAATTGTCATGTGAGTGTCATGTGAGTACAATCCAATTTTTCACACCTAGCATCTGATTTACATCCGAATGCAGTGCGATTGCTGTCCGATTGCAATGCGATTTAACATGAGTTTTTATATAGAGCAGTACTCTGTCATTTACACATTGTTTTCAAAGAAATATTCTTCAAAACACACACATATAGTATATATATATATATATATATATATACAGTGGATAGATAGAATAAAAGCAGCTTCATACAGTAAAATACAACAGGACCTGACAGAATAGAATAGATTGATTACATACAGTAAATACACATAGAATAGAAAGATATATAGATGTCAGTGACATATACAATTAGTACAGTTTGTGTGCAGCTTACTGTTCATGTATTTATTAAAAAAAGTGTCTGAAAAAAATAGTGTGGGCTCCTACGTAATTTTCTTAACCAGCTGAGGGAAAGCCAATGGCTGGGGCTGAGGTTTATAGCCTGGGAAGAGGGTAATACCAATGAAGCTTCCCAGGCAATTAATATCAACCCACAGCTGTATACTTATATACTTAACCTTTGCTGGCTATTAAAATGGAGGACCCCCAAAAAATGACATAGGGTCCCCCTAAAATTAATAACCAGCAAAGGCTAGGCAGACAGCTGTGGGCTGATAATAATAGCCTAGGAAGGGGCCATGGATACCGCCCCCACCCAGGATAAAAACATCAGCTCTCAGCTGCTCCAGAAAAGGTGCCTCCCTAAGATTCTTTCACTTAGCCTCGCTCTTCCCACTTGGTCTGTAGTGGTGGAAAGTGGAGTTATAGTTGAGGGGGTTGATGTCACCATTGCATTGTCAGGTGACATCAAGCCCCGAAGTTAGCAATGGAGAGGAGTCTATAAGTCATTACTAACTCCATAGTCATATTGTATAAAAACAACCACACACAGAATAAAGTCCCTTAATTGAAAGAAATACACAGACTCCTTTAATAAATCTTACTTAAACCATAGTTACATCATTGCCCATTCCAGAGACGCCATTGTCTCCTGCAAAAGAGTTAAAATAACAAACAACGTTGCAGGCTGCATGGTTACATGATGAAATTTTCACACGGTACTCACGCTGGTGTCAGATCGGTGAAGTGAGTTAATTGGCTGTGAACTCCCAGGACCTTTCTGACGGCACCGCAAGCATGAGAACTTTTTCAAACCATGCCATCAGACAGGTAATAGGAGTTCACAGGGAGACACTGAGCACATGCTGCTCAGTGTCTCTGCTGGATTGCAGGCTAAATGGTCGCATCATCATTTTACACACACGTTGAATACGCCTGAGAAAGAAAATGCTGATGTGAGCTGCCCCAAAGAGTAACACTGGACTGAGTGCTATGTGATGTTCTCTCGCATAGCACTCAGCCGTATTCTATAGTAGTATGACTCCGGCCTTAGTATTGTATACAACTTGACTATCTGAGGAATTACCCTAACCTCAGCATCATTTCTGTAAATGTTCATTTTATACACTATAAACCAATAACTATCACATGTCTCAAAGGGGTCTCTCACCCTTGACCACAGTGATATCGTTATGGAAGCAGCGTTTACATTTACAATTTAGAGAGATTTAACCCCTTCTTGACCAAGGACGCACCCAGTGCATTGTGGTTGTGAAGTTCTTCCTACTTTGGAGGGACTGGGTACATCCAGTCGATTTTGCGCTCACAGAAGTTGTGCACCTGCAATCACTGCTGGGTGATCAGCTGATATCACAGCTGACACCCGGCACTCACTGCCAGGAGTGGTGTCCACACCGCTCCAGGCAGTTTAACCAATAAATGCAGCAATTGATATTGATCACAGCATTTAGAAAGCAGGTAAAGAGAGGGATCCCCTTCTGCCCTCCAATCGACTCCCTCACGTCATCTTTGCAGGAGTCCGATCACTGCCATGGTGACCTGATGTCGCCATAATGACATCTGGGACACCAGGTTCTAGCAAGTTAGTTTGATCATGTGCAGTGCATGAGCTAACTAAGTAGTGTCAGTGCATCACTGACTTATATAAGCCATTGCAAAGTTGGTGCATTACAATGGTTTATAACATAGATCATAGCTGTAAAACTGAGAGTCCCAAAGTGGGACAAAGTGAAAAATTAAAAGAATGTAAAACATATGAAAAAAATCAAAATATAAAAAGATATTGTAACAATAAATTTCTATTTTTATGTTCCTAAAATAAAATAAACAAAAAAACTTACGCATGTTTTATCATCTGATATGACTGCATCCGGAACTACCTGCCCCATAAAACTGTCACACTAATTAAATCCTTCTGTGAACACCATAAAAAAACAAAACACAGGGCAAAAAAACGATACTTTTTCACGATACCGCCAAACAGTGGAATAAAATGCGATCAAAAAGATGAATGTTAATAAAAATCGTATAGCTGAAAACATCATCTTGTCCCGCAAAAAACAATCTGCCATATAACTCCATCACAATAAATAAATCAAAATAAAAAAAGTTATAGCTCTAGGAATAATGCGATGAAAAAAAAATTATTTTTTCTATAATAGTTTTAATTGTGTAAAAGCGCTAAAACTTAAAAAAATACAATATACTTATGGTATCACTGTAATTGTACTAACCCAAAGAATAAAGCTGCCTTATTAATTTTACCAAACTAGTTTTTGCAATAAAAAGTGTTTTTTAGTGTGTGATAGCAGCCAAACAGAAACAAATATAAAGCTGGTACACTGTAATTGCACCAACCCGAAGAATAAAGTCGCCTAATCACTTATACCGCACGAGGAATGGTGTAAAAAAATAAATAAAACCAATTCTTCACCTGCTGTAGATTTTTTCATTCTGTCTGCCAAAGATCACAGTAAGGCGTGGCACACATTTATCCTAAGCTCTACGCTGAGTGCTTCCGTGTAAATGCGTGATTCAGATGGAAATCCCAGAGGAAAATTCCCTATAATGAGGCAGGTGAAGGCACTGTGGATGCCGTCTTGCCTGGGATCCAGTGCTGTCCGTCTTTTTAGGAGTGCTTAAAAGTTTGGTCGACTACAGTTTTGTGCACTTCTGAAAAGGACACCATTGAACAAAGGTCAGACGGAGTGCATAGTAACTCTGCTGCCTCATCCTCATTATAGCGCATAGATCCCTCGGGGGTTTCATCTGAGTCACGTCACTTGAAGATTTAGATGAAAACCTCTATGTGTGTGCTCATCGTAGAGCACAGGATAAATGTGATCCGAAATGTTATGTAAACTATTCCCAACAAAAGCTTCAAATCAATCCACAAAAAAAGCAAGTCCCCACGCAGGTCTGTTATATGTTAATGGAAATAAAAGGAGCTTCCATGTTACTGGAAGTACAAAGGCTTTGGAAAAACAAAATAGCACCCCTCTGCTCTCCGAGCCCCATATACGCCAGTAAGGGCAGTAATGCCCTGATGGCAGCACTTTTGGGGCTAAGGGGGTAAATCATTATGTCTCTTTTTGAAAATCTTTCATTGTACCTTTAAACATAGCCAGTGTTAATGATAAGGCTATGAAAAGGATACTACACAATCAAAGTGAATTTGAAAGTCAATAAAAATAAATGGCGATAGATGCGAGTAGCTTATCTAATATATTTTCTAAAGCCTTCTATGTAAAAGTTCAAAAATGTGTACAAACTTTTTAACCTTTTCATTTCACACAAACATTCCCCCTGTGACTGACAGAAAAGACCAGCTGCATAGCACCAAGGGGTTATAGTTGCATCACATTGGATTATTTTACTGAAGAATTTGGCTTCATTGAGAATCTAATGAAGTAGTAGCAAAGTGAACTGGGGATATAGAAAACGGATAAAATCTATTTTCCAGGAATAGTCTTAATGAGCCAAATTAAAAGGCATTCTGCAAGAGTCAAGAGGAATAAGGATTGACAGCATACCATTTGTTGTGCAGAAAGGGCTTGATATCCAAGAATATATGTGAAAGTAGAGACTTAGAATCAGCTCTAGCATGAGTTGAAAGTGAAGGCGTATGTCAAATCTAACAGCAAGACATCATGCAGGAAAATATCTAGTATGGAGGAAGGAATTGCTTGTAGAAGAAAGTAAATGTCTATTAAAGAAAGAGGCATGCAAAAATGATCTGAAGGGTTATATTAGTTATAAAATAAAGAAAACATGCTAACATTTAGATGTTGCAGCACATTAATTACAATATTGAAATATTTGAACCTGCGCGCTACTGTATTATCAAATAGGTAGCAAATAATCTTCATAAAAAACCTTTGTATCCATAGAGAAGAAAGCAGATAGGCACAATCCGTCCCGTGCAAAAAAAATCTTTTATTGAGCCATCATGTTACCAACAGCAGGCAGATAAAATGATGGAGCAAATACAGACGACGATCATTTCGCGCTTACATTGCGCTTCAACAGGTCATAAAAAAACCTCTTACTCTTTTTTTATATACATGACACCTATGCAAACGTGTCTCCATGGTTACAGACTACAAACAAACTTGATGTAGTATGATCCCGCAATTGTGTTATTTCATTCCTTCTTCTCCCTATCATCCAACCGTACGATTAGCAAGAGGCAAATGGAAGAAGATATTGCACACTACAAGAAAAAAATACACTGCTCGTTTGAAGCCTATATCCATGTAGCTATTTAGAGCAGTTTACACAAATGGTACAATTTATTTAATATTTCATTAATATGAATATTTGTACTGTAGATTTTTAATTTATATACCATAGTGCTACAAAAATTGAAAAAAGTTATAAAAGTGTACACATAACCATTAAGATAGCCCTACCCTGCTATACAGTACATCACTTGCAATGGTAATGTACCTAATCTGTAGTGAAACCACGGCAATTAGTGACAGATACCATGCCGTCACCCTGTGTTAGCTGCAACTAACTTTTAGTGAAGACAGGCAACGTCTCATCCATCACTCATCAGCCAATTGTGTAATTGTACTGACCTGACTATTGGAGGCAGCGGAGTGTTGTTCCCTTACAAAATGATGTCAGCCGTGGGATATCTACATGATCTATTGGCTATTATCCACAATACCAATTTGACAGGGAGACAGCTGAGGAGGATCATGTAGATCCCAACGCTGCCACCAACTTGTCAAGAGATAACAGTGAGGATCACACAGATACCACATTTGCCACCAATTTGTCAAGGATAACAGCAGAATTCACCATGTAACAGTACCCTTGTCTGCTATAAAATACCAAATCACCTTTCACTGCTTACTAATATACAGAACTATACAAAAAAGTAAAGACTACCAGCACCTCTTTGACTGTTATAGAGCAAATACTACAGTCATATTTTGACCCACTTCCTGACGTGGCCAATTTCCATTTTTGTTTTCTTCACCTTCTCTTCCAAGAGCCATAACTTTTTTATTTTTCCATCCACATAAACACAAAGTGCTTGTTTTTCTACGGGTGAGTTGTTCTTTTGAATGTCTCCATTAATTTTACCATAACTTTTACATTATGCAGTAAGAATGACCTGGCATCATGATTGTCCCGGTGAGTATGATTTTGACTATATCAAGCTTGTCAATTTTTTCTTAAGTATTTTAGTGGTGCAAAAATAAAATATAATTTTTTCGGTTGATGTACAACGGGTGCAGAATTATTAGGAAAGTTGTATTTGAGAGGATTCTTTTTATTATTGAATAATAACTGTGTTCTCAATCAACCCAAAAGACTCATAGATATCAAAGCTTAATATCTTTGGAAGTTGGAGTGGGTTTTTTTTTAGATTTGGCTATCTTAGGAGGATATCTGTTTGTGCAGGTAACTATTACTGTGCATAATTATTAGGCAACTTAATAAAAACCAAATATATACCCATCTCACTTGTATATTTTCACCAGGTAAACCAATATAATAACACAAAATGTAGAAATAAACATTTCTGACATTCAAAAAAACAAAACAAAAAAAATCAGTGACCAATATAGCCACCTTTCTTTACGATGACACTCAAAAGCCTTCTATTCATAGATTCTGTCAGTTGCTTGATCTGTTTACAATCAACATTGCGTGCAGCAGCCACCACAGCCTCCCAGACACTGTTCGGAGAGGTGTACTGTTTTCCCTCCCTCTAGAGCTCACATTTTATGAGGGACCACAGGTTCTCTATAGGGTTCAGATTAGGTGAACAAGGGGGTCATGTCATTATTTTTTCTTCTTTTAGACCTTTACTGGGCAGCCATTCTGTGGAGTATTTGGATGCATGTGATGGAGCAATGTCCTGCATGAAAAGCATGTTTTTCTTGAACAATCCTGACTTTTTCCTGTACCACTGCTTGAAGAAGGTGTCTTCCAGAAACTGGCAGTAGGTCTGGGAGTTGAGCTTCACTCCATCCTCAACCCGAAAAGGTCCCACAAGTTCATCTTTGATGATACCAGCCCATACCAGTACCCCACCTCCACCTTGCTGGCGTCTGAGTCAGAGTGAAGCTCTCTGCCCTTTACTGATCCAGCCTCGGGCCCATCCATCTGGCCAATCAAGACTCGCTCTCATTTTATCAGTCCATAAAACCTTAGAAAAATCAGTCTTAAGATATTTCTTGGCCCAGTCTTGACATTTTATCTTATGTTTCTTGTTGAAATGTGGTCGTTTTTCAGCCTTCCTTACCTTGGCCATGTCCCTGAGTATGGCACAACTTGAGCTTTTTGATACTCCAGTAACGTTGCAGCTCTGAAATATGGCAAAACTGGTGGCAAATGGCATCTTGGCAGCTTGACGCTTGATTTTCCTCAATTCATGGGCAGTTATTTTGCGCCTTTTTTTATCAACACGCTTCTTGCGACCCTGTTGGATATTTGCCATGAAACGCTTGATTGTTTGGTGATCACGCTTCAAAAGTTTGGCAATTTCAAGACTGCTGTATCCCTCTGCAAGACATCTCACAATTTTTGACTTTTCAGAGTCAGTCAAATCTCTCTTTTGACCCATTTTGCCAAAGAAAAGGAAGTTGCCTAATAATTAAGCACACCTTATATAGGGTTTTTATGCAATTAGACCACACCCCTCCTCATTACAGAGATGCAAATCACCTGATTTACATAAATGGCAGTTGGCTTTCAAGCCTATACAGCTTGGAGTAGGACAACATGTATAAAAAGGATGATGTGATCAAAATACTCATTTGCCTAATAATTCTGCACACAGTGAAGTTGTGTATGTTCTTTTCTTTACAGAGTTTACTAGTCAGGTTGATCTATTCTATTATTTCCAATCACTGTTTTTTTTATTTCTAAACACTGCATTAAGAAAAAATGACCTGCAGGTGGCACCACAATACCCCAAAGCACACTACCAACACATTTGTAAACATGCACTGCTTTTTCGCTGATTACTTCGCCAAACACACACACGATACACCATTTGAAAGGTAAACTTGCTCCCTTCAGCAAGAAAACAGCCAAACAAACCACACATTCACGATTTTATCACTAAATACAGTTTAAACATTCATTTTCATAAACCTGCAGAAAGACACAATGACCTGCAGGTGGCACCTCAACCGGAAAACATTTTTTGGCCTCTACTTATCAAAACAATGTATTGTATTACCAATCTACATATATAAATACCTGTCTGTGTTCATCAACTAATGAAATACATTTACATTTGACCAGCTTGCTTTTTCTGAAATTGCCTGCCCCCCTGACGACCAATGTCCGAAAATTTTGCATGGGCCAAGCTAGTTAATTTTATATTTTGGTATATCAGACTTTTATGTACAAAGTGATAATCACATGTCTGTATTTTTTGTGTTTAAAATTCTTTTCATATTTTTAAAAACTTTTTAACATTTTTACTGTATTTGTTAATCCCTTTAGAGGGCTTCAAATTGTGATCATCTGATTGCTTGCACTACAGAAAGCGATATGACAGACTGCTGGATATTGTAGAAATCACAGTCTGCTCTGAAGCCCAGCCCCAGGCTGGGTTTCAAGGTGCACAGTAATGGCAGGCACAGAGGTTTTCAATAGACCCCTGGGTGCCATAGCAATCTGTCGGCGCCCCATTATGGGTTCATAGAATGACAAGTTCCTAGGCCAGCATGCTGTTAATGTCATATTTGGAGATTGACAGTGGCATTCAACAGGTTAACAGTTGCCACCAGAGCTCCACTTCAGACTGTTGGAGGCAGATCCTGACAGTGGCAAGCTGCCATTATCTACCTGGTCTGAGTCCACTCCATACACTCGCTTCTGAATTGAAGTTAATTCATTTTTACCAACTTTCTGGCAGAGGATTGGTTGACTCACTGTTAAATAAGTATTTGATACAATGTCAATTTTGCAAGTTTTCCCACCTACAAAGAAAGGAGAGTTCTGTAGTTTTTATTATAGATAGACTTCAGCTGTGAGAGACAGAATCTAAAAATAAAAACAGAAAATCACATTGTATGATTTTTACATAAGTAAATTGCATTTTATTGCATTAAATAAGTATTTGATCACCTACCAACCTGCAATACTTCTGTCTCTTACAGACCTGTTAGTTTTTCCTTAAGGAGCCCTCCTACTCTGCACTCATTACCTTTATTAAATGCAACTGTTTGAACTTGTCACCTATATAAAAGACACCTGTCCACACACTCAATCAATCACACTCCAACCTTTCCACCATGGCCAAGACCAAAGAGCTGTTTAAGAACACCAGGGAAAAAACTGTTGACCTGCACAAAGCTAGGATGCGCTACAGGACAATAGGCAAGCAGCTTGGTGAGAAGGCAACAACTTTTGGCACAATTATTAGAAAATGGAAGAAAAAATATGACCGTCTATCTTCCTCAATCTGGGGCTCCATTCAAGATCTCACCTCATGGGGTAAGGATGATACTGAAAGGTCAGGAATGCAACCCAGAACTTCACTGGAGGACCTGATCAATGACCTGAAGAGATCTGGGACCTCAGTCTGAAATATTACCATTAGTAACACACTACACCATTATGGATTAAAATGCTGCAGGGCACGCAAGGTCCTCCTGCTCATGCCAGCACATGTGCAGGCCCATTTGAAGTTTGCCAATGACCATGTGGATGACCAGAGGAGGCATGGGAGAAGGTTATGTAGTCAGATGAGACCGAAATAGACATTTTTGGTATCAACTCCACTCGCTGTGTTTGGAGGAAGAAGAAGTACAACTCCAAGAATCCCGTCCTGACCGTGAAGCATGGTGGGGGAAACATCATACTTTGAGGGAGCTTTTCTGCAAAGGTGACAGAATGACTGCATCACAGTGAAGGAAGGATGGATGGGGTCATGTATCGCAATATTTTGGCCAACAATTTCCTTCCCTCACTAAGAGCATTGAAGAAGGGTTGTGGCTGGGCCTTCCAGCATGACAATGACCCAAAACACACAACCAGGTCAACTAAGGAGTGGCATTTCAAGATACTCGATTGGCCTAGCCAGTCTCCAGGCCTGAAACCAATAGAAAATCTTTGGAGGGAGCTAAAACTCAATGTTACCCAGTAACAGCCCTGAAACCTGAAAGATCTATATGGAGGCGTGGGCCAAAATTCCTGCTGCAGTGTGTGCAAACTTGGTCAAGAACTACAAGAAATGTCTGACCTCTGTAATTGCAAACAAAGGTTTCTGTATCAAATATTATGTTCTATTTTTCTATTGTATCAAATTACTTAATTAATTTGCATTTTATTGCATAAAATATGTAAAAATTGTTAGGCTGGAGGAACGCACCAAATAATAAAATTATAATAAGGTATGTTCGCAGCCTGGGGTCCACCGTGCAGAGATGGTATGCTGCTGTTAGGTAATGGCAGAGTTCTATCTGAACACCGGCGGATAACCACTGCCCCGATGCGTATAGGAGCGAATTCTGTTACTTCACAGAGCCGCTGTAATTAAAGCCTGATCCTGTTAACCTCACAGGACTTGACTGGGGGAGCTCTGCTATACGGTCACAAGACCCTGCCCCACAGACAAGGGAAAGGGTCCCTCTAGACCAGCAGTGCTCGTCGCCACGGTGAGAGTGAGATGCGCAAGTGTGCACGGTGCCTCACTGGCATGCGCCACTAATTGCCCATGGTTGGGATAAACAGCGCACAACTTGTGCATGGCACTGCACTGGCGGGTGCTGACTTGGCACGATACGTCAGTGCCTTGTACAGGATGACACCACCGGACGCTAGTGTGTGACAATGCTATGAGCACAATGGTGGAAAGATAGCCACCCATTGGCGCTGAATCAGATACCCTAACACATGCGTATCAAAGGAGGGGGGTAATATAATGAGTCATTCACCAGATTCATGCATCCATCATCACAATAACATAATGAGTCTATACTAGCTCATGGCCGAGCGGCCATGCAAACCTTTTATAGCGGCGTCCTTCCGGGACCTTCCTGATGGTGCAATCCGAGCTGGAGAAGGACCTGAGCATGTGACCTCCGATCTCCAATGAGAGATCGTCCCATGGGCATGCTCAGTGGACCGAAAAGAGGACTTAGTCCCTGGAGTATCATGCTGTTGACCAGCATGCATTGCTATAGCTGGAGCAGAGGATGGCAGCAGCAACCAAACCCACAGTGCTAGTCTGAGCAGAGTGCCGGGATCGACGATTCTGCTGAGCAGCCTTCTCTGCGGCTAGAGAGGAATGCATGGCTCGGGATTCCTGCTGTGCAGAGACAGGAACCCGATGCCTAGCAAAAATCTTGCAATGTGATTTTCTGGATTTTATTTTAAGATTCTCTCTCTCACAGTTTACGTGTACCTGCGATAAACATTTTAGACCTCTCCCTTCTTTGTAGGTGGGAAAACTTGCAAAATCAGCAGTGAAGTACTAATTTTCCCCACCGAACAAATATACCTTCATATGACCATGTACAGTCATAATACAGTCATACAGAAACTGAAAGGAAGAAGATACAGATTAAATATTAGAAAAAAGTTTTTGACAATGAGGGTGATCAATGAGTGGAACAAGTTGCCACGAGAGGTGGTGAGCATTCCTTCAACGGAAGTCTTCAAACAGATGTTGGACAGACATCTGTCTGAGATGGTTTAGTGAATCCTCCATTGATCAGGGGGTTGGCCACGATGACCCAGGAGGTTCTTTCCAATTCTAACATGCTATGATTTATGAATAATGCACAAAATGTTTACAAAAAGGCACATCGACATATTATTAAATAAAATATAGATATAATATAATGGAATAAAATGATTTGTTCTTATAAAATCCAGATTAATAAATTACTCATTTTTCAGTACTGCTAGTCGTCACCATTGATAAAAAAGGAAAATACTTTTTCAAGTGGTAGTAATCTTTGATTTGTGTAATTTTACTACCAATCCGTCATTCATTTTCTATGTGAAGTGTTCTGGTTTATAAAGAAAATACTATGGAACCTTTATTTAATAACATGAAATAATCATATAGTAGTGTGTCATCAATGACTAGAAATAGAATATGATCAAATTACAGTAAATGTCCAGACTGGTGTTTTGGGGAATGTGCAGTAATTGTGTGCAGCTCAGTGAGGAGTCTTTCTTTGATTACCTGTCACTTCCTACACTAATATCCAAGGGAAGTGAATGAGAGCACCGTGAATACTTGAAGCATTAGGACTCTAAGGATATGGATCTAAGGGTCCATATTTCAGTGGAAGAGTCCACACATTTAATTTACCTGCACAGTAATGATTTTCTATTAAATATAAAAAAGCAGAATAATGACATGAGATGAATAATAGGCAGTAAAATAATGATAACAGTCTATGAAACAAAGGGAAGCATTGACATTTGGCGTTTGAGTGCAGACAGTCTTTGCTTCATCTTCCCTAACCATAGGCGATATAATTTGGAGAACGATAGTAAAATAAAAAAGCTTGTTATCTGAGCATTGAGTAGCATTTGCTGAATGTGATTTTGAAGGTTGCTTTGCAGACTGAACAAGCTGGTGCTGATTTCCAAAAGCTCCTTTAAGGGTAAGTGCACATGGAGCTTTTTCGTGGTGCGGATTTTGTAGTAAAATCCGCAGATAAATAAAGTCCTGCGGTTTATCTGCGGATTTGCCTGCGGTTTTGCCCTGCGTTTTCACACCTCATAATGGATGAGGTATGAAACCGCAGCGGTTCTGCACAGAAGAATTGACATGCTGCGGATTGTAAACCACAGCAAATCTGCAGCATGTGCACAGCGTTTTCCAGTTTACCATTGAAAACAATGGTACTGTACAACGCACCTAAATCTGCGTCGGACCCGCAGGGCCAAAACTGCTGCGGATCCGCAGCAGAAACCGCACCGTGTGCACATGGCCTAAAACAATTATAGTTAGGTAATTATTTATACAGTTTCTGAGAAATTTCTACCAGGAATTCTTTTGCTATAGCTATGGACAAAGTAATGTGATCAACGTTGTAGCAAACAAATATGTTAACATTGGCACTAGGTGAATACACTGCTCTGAGATATCATACTTATCATAAATTTCCATATTGAAACTTTTGGAAATGCTGAAGGCTGCCATATATCATTTGTATCATATTACTGATCACTGACCAGGATAACTACGTACAGTATATCCAGCTTTTATACCATGTCTAGGACAATAACAAGCATGATACGGACTTCCACCCAAAGATGTGTTATACCTAAAAACAAAGAAGAAAGAAATGATACTTTCTAAAGTAGTATGTAACAGTTACTGGCAGACAGACTGAAAATGGTCTTGTACAAAAATAATACACAGTCATGATCGAAAGTGTTGGCACCCTTGAAATTGTTCCAGAAAATAAAGTATTTCTCCCAGAAATTGATTCAATTATACATGTTTTGTTATTGTAACAACACAAAAAAAGAGAAAAAAGGCAAATTAGACATAATTTCACACAAAACTGCAAAAATGAACTTGACAAAATTGTTGTCAGCTTTCCAAAATTGTGGGTAGTTAACTTTGTTTCAAGCATGTCGTACTCCTTCAAACTCAAACTCCCTGTCATGATCCCAGAGCAGCTTTTTGAGCTGCACGTCAGGGGTTAATGTCTGGAGCTCAGTGCAGGTTTTGACCTGCACACCTGGGGTTAATGATTGTGGCCTCTTTGGTTCTGGGAGAGCTTCTTAAACCCCTGGGAAGCTCCAATCCCTGTCAGTTATACTTTTGCCTTTGGCCGAGTTTGTGACCTCTGTGTGCCTGTGCCTGTTCGTTGCTATAGCTTGTTTATATTGTTCTGACCCGGTTCTGTTCCCCGTTGTGAGTTTGCCTGTTGATTCTGTACTGCGCTACCCTCTCTGTGTATGACTTGTTGCCTGTGATCTGACTACTCTCTGCTCGCCCCTCTTGTACCTTGCAGCTATATCTGTGTGTGACTCATTGGCTACGTCCTGACTATCCTCCCTGTCCCCTTGGTAACTTTGTCTCGCAGTTACCCTGCTATGAGTTCTCTTGCAGCTCCTAGCTCTCTGGAGTTTAGGCCATGCCCCCAGCAGTCACATGCTTCAGGTCCTGCTGTTCTGAAGTACGCACCTACTCGGCCGCTGCCCGCTCCACAGGTATCTTTGTGCATAGTTCGCTTTACTCAGGACACACGCACTGGCTAAGTGAGCAAGTTCAGTGCGGTGTTCCTGACACTCACCTGTGGCAAGTATCAGGTGTGGGCAATATGAAAATCACACCTGAAACCAGATAAAAAGGGGAGAAATTGACTTAATTTTTGTATTGTGTGTCTGTGGGTGCCACACTAAGCATGGAGAACAGAAAGAGAACTGTCTGAGGACTTGAAAACCAAAATTGTTGAAAAATATCAACAATCCCAAGTTTACAAGTCCATCTACAGAGATCTTGATGTTTCTTTGTCCATGGTAAGTTTACAACCCATGGCACTGTAGGTAATCTCACTGGAAATGGACGTCAGCAAAATATTGATAAGCAGTTTCAACACAGGATAGTCTGGATGGTAGCTAAATAGCCCCAATCAAGTTCCAAAGACATTAAAGCTGTCCTGCAGGCTCAGGGTGCATCAGATTATCCATCGACATTTGAATGAAATGAAACACTATGGCTGGAGGCCCAGAAGGACCCCAATGCTGAGACAGACATAAGAAAAGCTAGACTGCAGTTTGCCAAAATGTATGTGAATATGCAAAAATCCTTCTGGGAAAGCGTCTTGGGGACAGGTGACATCAAAATAGAGCTTTTTGGTAAAGCACATCATTCTACTGTTTAACAAAAACAGATTGACGCCTACAAAGAAAAGAATACAATGCCTACAGTCAAATATGGTGGAGGTTCACATATCTTTTGAGGTTGTTTTGCTGTCTCTGGCACTTGATGCCTTGACTGCATGCAAGGCATCATGAATTCTGAAGATTACCAAAGGATTTTGGGTTGCAATGAAGTGCCCAGTTTCAATAAGCTGGGTTTGTGTCCTAGGTCATGGGTCTTCCAGCAAGACAATGAACCCAAACATACTTCAAGAAACACCCAGAAATGGATGGAAACAAAGTGCTTGAGAATTTTGAAGTGGACATCGATGAGTCAACATCTAAATCCCATTGAATACTGGTGGAGAGATCTTAAAATTAATGTTGGGAGAAGGCACCTCTCAAATATGAGAGACCTGGAGAAGTTGTAGAAGAAGAGTGGTCCAAAATTCCAGAGGTATAAGAAACTTGTTGATGATTATAGGAAGCAATTTCAGTTATTTGTTCTAAATCGGTGTGCAACCGAATAGTAAATTCAAGGTGCCAACAATTTTGTTCTGCCCATTTTGAGAGTTTTGTGCGAAAATATGTCCAATATGCCTTTCTTCTCTGTTTTTTTGTGTTGTTCCAATACAATGGAAATATATGTGTGTATAACAAAACATGCGTAATTGCAATAATTTTCTGGAGATATACGGTACTTCATTTTTTATATTTTTGCTAGAACAATTTCAAGGGTGCAAATGCAAACACTTTCAGCCATGGCTGTATGATCCCTTTGGAGTTCAGTAGCTCCTTATAATGCACAATTCCTCATGCTTTGGAGGGGGATGGGCCACCTTATCTCCTGGGCTCCTGTGCGACTGCATAGGTTGCAGCTATGATATGACCGTCCCTGGTACCAGTACTGGAAATAAATATAGAAAGGTATTTGAGTCTGCTCATCTTTAGTGGTTGTACTTACATTCACACACTCCTATATTTGTACTTTATATCAGCCCTCTATTGATCGGATAATAATAATAATAATCTTTATTTTTATATAGCACTAACATATTCCGCAGCGCTTTACAGTTTGCACACATTATCATCACTGTCCCCGAAGGGGCTCACAATCTAAATTCCCTATCAGTATGTCTTTGGAATATGGGAGGAAACCCACGCAAACACGGGGAAAACATACAAACTCCTTGCAGATGTTCGGATATTGGGTTCCAAATGATGCAAGTCCAAATCAAAATATTGGAAAGAGGGTTCCTACAATATCTTGTGCAGTAATAATAATAATAATAATAATAATAATAAAAACAATAAATAATAATCATCATCACAATTTTCCTCATCACCATCATCTTCATCTTTCTTTTTTATAACAACAATATTTTCCACAGCAGTTTACAATTCCAATGGCATATGTTTAAACAATATGAGAAATTTTATACAAGTCCTTACAATCTATGGGGAAATAGAGATAACACAAAAGGTAAAAAAGGGCATGTAATGTATGGTCCTTTTAAAATGAAAAAAGGTCATGTGTGCAAAGCATGCGCTAGTCGCGATCCAGTAACAGGTACAAAGTGCTACTGTGTGAAAGAAGTGTGGGATAAACTGACCAGATTCCTAGAAAGAATGTAAGTAAGGAGCTCTGAGAAAAGATAGCTTATGCGTAGAAGGACCTACAGTGGCACGTAAAAGTTTGGGCACCCCTGGTCAAAATTACTGTTATTGTGAACAGTTAAACAAGTTGAAGATGAAATGATCTCTAAAAGGTCTAAAGTTAAAGTTGACATATTTCCTTATTTCCTTTATATTTTAGGCTATATATATATATATATATATATATATATATAGTCATTTTTTACATTTTAATCAATTAAAAAAAGGAAAGTGGGCCTATGCAAACATGTGGGCATCCTTGGAGATTTGTGTACTCAGATAATTTTGACCAGGGTATCAAACCTTAATTAATCTTTTAGGCTTATGACTTGTTCACTATCATCTTTAGGAAAGGCCAGGTGATGCAAATTTCCCAGCTTTATAAAAACCCAGCCTCCTCTAACCTTGTGTCAAAAAGCAGCAGCCATGGGTTCTTCTAAGCAGCTGCTTAGCACTCTGAAAATGAACATTTTACAGACCCACAAAGCATTTGAAGGACATAAGATTTCAAGATGCCCTTTCCTCAGTTCTAAATATAATTAAGAAATGGCAGTTAACAGGAACAGTGGAGGTCAAGATAAGGTCTGGATATATATCGTATATACTTTTGTATAAACCTACCCGAGTATAAGCTGAGGCACCTAATTTTGCCAAGGAAAACTGGGTAAGCTTATTGACTTGAGTATAAGCCAGGTATGCATTGCCCTCTCATCCCTGTGCTGGTATGCGTGGCTCCCCCCCATCGCTGTCCTGGTATGCATGGCTCCCCCATCCTGTCCTGGTATGCATGGCTCCCCCATCCTGTCCTGGTATGCATGGCTCTCCCGCCCTGTCCTGGTATGCATGGCTCCCCCATCCTGTCCTGGTATGCATGGCTCTCCCGCCCTGTCCTGGTATGCATGGCTCCCCCATCTTGTCCTGGTATGCATGGCTCTCCCGTCCTGTCCTGGTATGCATGGCTCTCCCGTCCTGTCCTGGTATGCATGGCTCTCCCATCCTGTCCTGGTATGCATGGCTCCCCCATCCTGTCCTGGTATGCATGGCTCCCCCATCCTGTCCTGGTATGCATGGCTCCCCCATCCTGTCCTGATATGCATGGCTCTCCCGTCCTGTCCTGGTATGCATGGCTCTCCCGTCCTGTCCTGGTATGCATGGCTCTCCCATCCTGTCCTGGTATGCATGGCTCCCCCGTCCTGTCCTGGTATGCATGGCTCTCCCATCCTGTCCTGGTATGCATGGCTCCCCCATCCTGTCCTGGTATGCATGGCTCCCCCATCCTGTCCTGGTATGCATGGCTCCCCCATCCTGTCCTGGTATGCATGGCTCCCCCATCCTGTCCTGGTATGCATGGCTCTCCCGTCCTGTCCTGGTATGCATGGCTCTCCCGTCCTGTCCTGGTATGCATGGCTCCCCCATCCTGTCCTGGTATGCATGGCTCCCCCGTCCTGTCCTGGTATGCATGGCTCTCCCATCCTGTCCTGGTATGCATGGCTCCCCCATCCTGTCCTGGTATGCATGGCTCCCCCGTCCTGTCCTGGTATGCATGGCTCCCCCATCCTGTCCTGGTATGCATGGCTCTCCCGTCCTGTCCTGGTATGCATGGCTCCCCCGTTGCTGTCCTGATATCCCCCGACCTGTCCTGGGCACGTGATTGCTCAGCACAGGAAGAGCTTCAGGAAGCCGTCAACAACGAGATGCTGGAAGCTGGCGGCTGTGGCTGTCACTGTGCGCGCTGTAAGAGAAATAAATATTAATTTCTCTTTAGCAGCGGCACAGACTTCAGCCACAGCCGCTGGATCCTGCCTTTGTGAGCCGCTGCTCCGCCGCTCCCCCTCCCCCGCCGGACTTCTGGGACAATGACTCGTGTATAAGCCGAGGCGGCATTTTCAGCACAAAAAATGTGCTGAAAAACTCCCTTTATACACGAGTATATACGGTATAGGTTTTTTTTGCCTAAAATACAAAGGAAATGTGTCATCTTTAACTTTAGGCCTTTTAGAGATCATTTCATCTTCTACTTGCTTAACAGTTCACAAAAAAATAATTTGACCAGGGGTGCCCAAATTTTTACATGCCACTGTAGTTTTACTGTACACGTAAAACGCTGTACACTAGGATACTGGACACAATGGAAAAGAAGCGTAAATATAAGGCTTTTCCTGTTAAGGGATTTTGGGTAGCTGCCAACAGACCATCACTAGGAAAAGCACTAGCTCTTTCTTTTATCCTTGATATTACTGGAGTTGTCCATCTAATTTAAATTGATAAAATAGCAAACAATCAACTTTGCAATTTACTGCTAATTAAAAATTCTCTCTGTTCTCAACAGCTTGTTGCCAAGATTACTGGCCATTTCAGAGGTGAAAGCAGCTCTCAAATGTGCAACCATGTCATAGGCCCAAACCGTCAATCTTCAGGAGGGCATCGCACCCTGGCAAGCAGGAAGCCGGGAGGCAGAGGAGTGGTGAGATCCTGAAGGCAGGAGAAAAAAACACGGTCTCATTCCTGTGTGTTAGACCAGTTTGATGAATGCAATGTAATGTCCAATAAAGGTCTCAGTAAGGTTCATAGAAAAAAACATAAAACTATTATATTGTTTTGCAATTAAACTTTTTTTTCTTTCACTTGAGGAACATAGCAAGATGCACACAAACCTGATGTCCTTAGAAAATCTGCCATAACTTATATACTCATTGACTGTGGTTTACTGCAATGTGATGTACATGTAACTTCTAGAAACGGACACACTTATTACAAGTACACGATGCTGCTGCCAGGCCGCCATTCTCTCGTCACCTCAGTTCTCAAATTTGGCAGTCTATTTATTTACTAGGAACTGCCTTCTGATTACACGCTGCAGGCTATCATGTAAGCCGGGCTTCATGTAATAAGAGGAATATTAGACTGATCGATCCTGGGCCCATTTAAATGTCATTTATGGATGGGACTGACATCATTGTGTAAATTACCACCAGCATACATGACCTAAATATATAATATTACAAAACCAAAATAGCAGGAAATCAACTAAATATTCTATAAACTATATCATTTATAGATAAAATGCGTGGAGACATGTGCCTCTAGGTCTGACTGCCTAATATTCTAAATATTATGGTCCTATGTACTGTCATTTCTTTCCTAGAACATACATAATATATAGCTAAATATATTCATGTAATGCAAATGTGGATTCATGTCCAACACTAGGATGCATATTACACAATGCCGGATTCAGACAATACATGCTCCCATATGCAGTCTGTCAAAATGATTTTATGATATGATGTGTATGTCTACCTTTATGTGGCTTTCTTAAATACTAAGTTATTCAGGGTGTTTTATGGTTTAAACATGGGTCATATAGAGAAGGTAAAGGGCGTGAAGGTCATATCTTCACTTTAGAATGTTACTATTATAACTTTGCTTGATGATACGCCAAAGGTTCTCTTTAGTTGGTTGTAAGGTTCGCAGTAATGTCAGCCTTCTTGTGCCATGTTCAGAAAATGCTTAGATCATTAGGCCTTCTAAGTACCTTCTGCAGTTCTATTATTTAACATTACTTCCAGCACCACAAGCCTTGGGGCCACGGTGATTGAATGAAGCTGTTTTTATTAACATTGTGTGCCTTTCTAAGCACTAGGTCTGTGATCTCAATCTTATTTTGGCACCTGGAACACAAAGAAATAAAGTGACTTGTACAAAAAATCCCATAAAGCTTATTGTCGAAAGCAAATCAGCGCTCATTCCGCTTCCCCTGTTAATTGGACGCCACACTAAAAGCATTACTGATCTATTTGTCATATCATAAGTGTTTGACATATGCTCAGGTAGGATTCTTAAGACTGTGAAGGTTATTTATAAAGTGCAAACATGCTAGACATTTTATTTTACTGACTCATTTGTACATTATTGATCCCAGTTGGTTGCTGATTAGTTGTTATGCTGCTCTGCTCTTGAACCCAATGACATACACTACCGTTCAAAAGTTTGGAGTCACCCAGACAATTTTGTATTTTCCATGAAAACTCATACTTTTATTAATCAAATGAGTTGCCAAATGAATTTAAAATCTAGTCCAGACATTGACAAGGTTCCCAACATTTTTTTTATTTGAAATAATAATTTTCTCCTTCAAACTTTGCTTTCGTCAAAGAATTCTCCCTTTGTAGCAATTACAGCATTGCAGACCTTTGGCATTCTAGCAGTTAATTTGCTGAGGTAATCTGAAGAAATTTCACCCCATGCTTCCAGAAGCTCCTCCCACAAGTTGGTTTGGCTTGATGGGCACTTTTTGCGTACCGTACGGTCATTCTGCTCCCACAACAGCTCAATGGGGTTGAGATCTGGTGACTGTGCTGGCCACTCCATTACAAATAGAATGCCAGCTGCCTGCTTCTTCCCTAAATAGTTCTTGCATACTTTGGAGGTGTGCTTTGGGTCATTGTCCTGGTGTAGGATGAAACTGGCTCCAATCAAGCGCTATCACAGGGTATCACATGGCGTTGCAAAATGGAGTGATAGCTTTCCTGTTAGGGACAGCGGAACGCACTAAATATAAAATAACGTAAAGTGCGTTCGCCACCCGGGGTCCACCGTGCAGAAGATGTTAACACTGCTGCTAGCTAATGGCGGACGTACAATAAGGCGGTATTACGCACGCGGGTTGAACGTCACCCAGGTGCGCTGAGTGATCTCTGTTTACTCACAGAGATGCCTTAAGTGAAAAACACAAAAGACTGAGCCTGTTAGCATCACAGGTCTCAGAGAAGTGCACGCACAGTATATGGTCACAGGAGTTGGGCCCTAGGCAGAGAGTCTGCATCCGTCTAGACCTACCGTGCATGCGGCGTCTCAACTGCAGACGCCAAGAGGAGCTGCAGACTGCAGCGAGGCGACAGACACTGCCGCTACTCGACAATGCCCGGAAGCAGGCGCACTGTCGGACGCTAGCACTGTGGAGGATGCTGTAGTGGCTTGTATGTAGCTTGCCACTGGCTGGCGCTGACTCTATAGCTAAGTCCCTATACAAACCCGTAATGTCAGAGGGTGGGGATCTTAATGAGTCATTCGCAGGTTCATGCATCCATCACCATTCACACACTAGCAACTAGAGACTATACTATCGCATGGCCAAGCGGCCATGCGAACCTTTTATAGCCAGAACCTTCCAGAAGCTTCCAGATCCCTGAGATGGACCAATCAGATCTGGAGAAGGACCTGGACATGTGGCTCCCGATCTCCAATGGGAGATCGTCTCGTGAGCATGCTCAGTGGAGTGGCAGAATGACTTAGCCTCTGGAGCGATTTGCTGCTGAGCAGTCTTCATTGCCATTGCTGCCCCAAAGGTAGCAGCAATAGCCAGCCCCACAAAGCAGGTCTGGGCAGAGCATCTGGGAAGGCGGGGTTGCTGAGCAATCTCCTCTGCGGTTGAAAGACAATGGGAGACCGCAGAATGTGAGGCTCTGGATTCCTGTTGAACCGCTGCAGGAACCCGACGCCTAACACTTCCTTATTCAAAATCCCTTGTACAAATCTCCCACTTTACCAAACCATCACATTACATCCACCATGCTTTACAGATGGCATCAGGCACTGTTCCAGCATCTTTTCAGTTGTTCTGCATCTCACAAATGTTCTTCTGTGTGATCCAAACACCTCAAACCTGGATTCGTCTGTCCATAACACTTTTTTTTCCAATCTTCCTCTGTCCAAATTCTGTGTTCTTTTGCCCATATTAATCTTTTCCTTTTATTAGCCAGTCTCAGATAAGGCCAGCTTCCCGGAGTTGCCTCTTCACTGTAGACATTGACACTGGCGTTTTGCGTGTACTATTTAATGAAGCTGCCAGTTGAGGACCTATGAGGCATTTATTTCTCAAACTACAGACTCTAATGTACTTGTCTTGTTGCCCAGTTATGCAGCGGGGCCTCCCACTTATGTTTCTACTCTGGTTAGAGCCTATTTGTGCTCTGCTATGAAGGGAGTAGTACACACCGTTGTAGGAAATCTTCAGTTTCTTGGCAATTTCTCGCATGGAATAGCCTTAATTTCTAAGAACAAGAATAGACTGTCGAGTTTCACATGAAAGATCTTTTTTTCTGACTATTTTGAGAGTTTAATGGGACCAACAAATGTAATGCTCCAGATTCTCAACTAGCTCAAAGGAAGGTCAGGTTTATAGCTTCTCTAATCAGCCAAACTGTTTTCAGCTGTACTAACATACTTGAACAAGGGTTTTCAAGGGTATTCTAACCATCCCTTAGCCTTCTTACACAGTTATCAAACACAAAGTACCATAAGAACACTGGAGTGATGGTTGTTGGAAATGGGCCTCTATACACCTATGAACATATTGCATTACAAACCAGACGTTTGCAGCTAGAATAGTCATTTGCCACAAACAATGTATAGTTTCTGAATCATTTAATGTTAGCTTCATTGGAAAAAATTGTGCTTTTCTTTCTAAAATAAGGAAATTTCTAAGTGACCCTAAAGTTTTGAATGGTAGTGTACTTTTTAAATTTTTTTTCTACTTTATCACTAGAATGAATTATGTCAGTAGAGATGAAAGCAGTGTCCCAAGATAAGAGACTCTAGTGTCCATTCTTGCCACTTCCCTCATTCTGCTCTTAAAGTTTTATAATAAATAGAATTTTAGAAGAAGGGAACCTGAGTAAACTGGTCACTAAATTGCTACTGTTACTGTGGAAAATTTATCTAGCATTTATATAACTTATAATAATGTAGACACATCCTGTAATCCCATGTTACTAAAGCCACCCACACACATTAGATGGCTGTTGGCAGAATAATTGACTTGACTGATCCATCAGCTATCTCAAACATCTCTCTCATACACAGGAGTGGTCTCTTGGCCAAGCTGTGTTTTCTTTGAAAGAACCGCTGCCAGGCATATCTCAGGAAGAATGAAAGAATCGGCCGTCAGAAGCCAGACATGCTGGATCCCTAAAGGTACTGTCACACTTAGCGATGCACCAGCAATCACGACAACGATATGACATAGTCAGGATTGCTGGTGCATCACTAAGTGGTCGCTAGTGAGATGCCAAACAGGTAGATCTCACCAGCGACATAGCAGTGGTCGACAGTCGCTACTTACCTGTCAGACGAGGTGATGAAGATGTCCTCCCGCCCGCGTCCACGTGTTGCTAGTCGCCACAGCAGGAAGCCCAGCAGGAAGCTGACGACGAGAAACGGCCCAGGCCGTTCTCGCGCGATCAGTGATAACCAGCGGTGGAGCCGGTCGGAGGTAAGTATCATACATAGCGATATCGCTAGCAATATCGCTGCTGCGTCACAAAACCAGTGACATAGCGATATTGCTAGCGATATCGCTTAGTGTGACGGGCCCTTAACTCTCAATTGCCTGGGCTCCAGTATACATTAGACTGTCGGCTAAAACTGTCATTATAGGTTCAGCTGATATTAGTCTAGTGTGAATGGGGATCTTACGAGTAATATATCTAAAGTTATTGCTCATAGTTAATTAATAACCAAACTGAGCCAATTCAGTTGATAGTGATTTCCCTGACTAAATATAGCCTGACAACCAATGATAAAGAATTTATTACTCACTCTGTATTGGACCTATTTAATTTGGTGAGAGTGAAGAAGTTTTGATCAGGTTTAAACAAAAAAACGCTAAGTAATGAAATTTTATATGTAAATAGAAAAAAACAGCTGCTAAATATACACTGACGTGCAAAAGGGTAACAATGTTTTGAACTTGTAACTCTCAAGCTCCATATCTCACCATCCAATACTGCTTTGAATGTGTAACTAACTACCATCATTTGAAAGACAATCATCTTGGCTATCTCATACATAAATTTGACTTGCAACTATTTAGCATATGATTAGTTATGCAGATTCTTGATATGTCATTTCAATGCTACTGGTGGTGAAAAAAATCTTTTTCTTCCTGTGTTTTACAAATTACAATCTGTTCTCACATTCCCCAATAGCTCAGTGTGTTATTAGGCTGATTCTCAAGTGAAAGGTCACTGGTTCAAATCATAGAGCAGCCATGAGGATTTCCCAAGAAAAGAGAAACCATATCATCTACAGTAACTCATCGATAGCGGTCTCTGCCGAGGAAATTGCCAAACTGTATAATGTGAGTGTCATGATGTTTGGAATAATACAGGTGGCTGCCCAGGGAAAATTCAGTGAAGGAAATAAGTATTTGATCCCTTGTTGATTTTGTAAGTTTGCCCACTGACAAAGACATGAACAGTCTATAATTTTAAGAGTAGGGTAATTTTAACATTGAGAGATAGAGTATAAAAAAATAAAATCCAGACAATCGCATTGTATAAATTATATACGCTTGCAGTGGACAAACTGCACAAAGTGAGCAATATTTATATATTGATGAATAATTGGTATTCTGTTAAGTGAAAAAAACAGGTGTTCTGTCACATAACCTGCAATCATAAGCAACAAACTGACTGTCACACATGAGAATCCTGTGCTTTGCTTATTTATTTCCTTCTCTACTTGAGGTAAGGTCAGAAATATATATGCATACATGTACTGTTGGGAAGAATAACAGATACAGTGTATCTACACTGCTGTGCAGTATTTTTATTTAAAGCATATTGGAAAATGTATATCTTTGTATCAACTTTGCCACTTATTGGCAATAATAAAATACTTAATCCGATTCCAATCACTTAAGCGCTATGGACACCTCTACAAAGGAAAACAATATTTCTACACAAAATGGTTACCGTGATTTTAAAAAAATTGCACCATGTCATTCATTTTCAGATCCCCTGAAAAGCAGTTTGCAATTTGCATCAAGATTTTTGTATTGCGTTTTGCAAGTCCTTCACTGTTGTGTATGCTCATTATGAGTATTGCACATTCAGGATGTTGCCGCCTTCATTAGTTCTCATGAACTGGGTTCATTTCACCTTTCCACAGATAAATATTCCCCTTCCCCTTGAGGAAGGTACTGCTATCGAAACGCGTGTCGGGGTGGGTGGGTATTGTCCTGGAGATCTGTCCACTATACTTTAAGGTTTTGTATTATTCTCTATTACGCTGATTTTTGTTATATGGGGACTGGTATTTCCCCTTGTGGATGTTATACATTGTTATGTTGCTATATGGCCTATATCCTGTGACATACCCAACCTTGGGCACTTTTGGATGCTGGTATCACCATTTTACCATCTTTTAGCCCTATTTGTCCTTTTGTCTGTGTATTATTATATATATTTAATAAATATATGGTATTTTTTAATGGATTATATGACTGTGTTTGTCCTTTTGCATATATTAGATATATATTAACAAAGCCTACACTCACACATCCATGTCAAACATGTTGATTTTTTTCTAAGACAGCAATCGGACTTATAGAATAGGATGGATGCATTCACGCATCGGTTAAAATCACGGATCCAATAGTAAGATCTGTGGGATTTGAAGCATATCCTATTCTGACCAATTTGCTGATCAGACTCAACCATTCATGTTTATTTACATCCATGAAATACGGATGAAGATTGGAAGTCTCCCCATATGCTTCATTTTGCATCTGTGTCTCACGGATCTGTTGCTTGTGATAAACTTGGAAAAAAAACCCTGAGTTTTCAATGGTTTTTAACTGGCTTGGAAGCCTGTACAACTATACAATGAAAACAACATAAGAGAATCAACTTTAATGACACCTGACCAGTGACCATACAAATATTTGTTTATGACTAGAGACATATCATTATTAGTCTCTCCAATTTTATGAAAAAATCAGGAGTGGATTACTCCATATATAACCATCTAAAGTACATAGGAATACTAAGGTATTCAAAACAGTACTCGCATAAATCGTAAAACAGATTTTTATTAATTACACTTAAAAACATGTATTACATAACAAGTACACATTTATGAGGCATTTAAAGAGAAAGGATCAAGTAAGTAAGACTATTGTTCTATTTATGCGAGTGGCATTTTGAATACCTTGGTATTCCTATGTAGGTGGTTATATGCTGACACGTGGAAACAAGTCAGTGTGTTTATCTTGATAAAACTCACAGGGATGTGTGAATGAAATCTAATGATGAGGAAAGTGAGATTTCCCTTCCCTCTGCATAGTTTACCCTGTCTGGTCTCCATCTCTATTGTATGATACTGACAGGCTGAGGGATCTGCTACCCCTGAAGACTTGGATATCTCCCACAGGATATACTGATCTGCAGTGTGGAACCATTACCTCTCCCTGCTTCTTTCTCTAATAAGGACTAAAGGGGGAGGAAAAACAAAGAAAAGCAACAAAGCCATGGCAGAGTGCTTTCAAATTGGTGTAATAAATAGCAGCTTTGCTGGCTATGTGAAGTAGTTGCAGAGTGTTTACAGCAGCAAAATGGTTGAATATCTCTAATGAAGTCTATTTATATAGTTGTTTATGGCACTTTCCTATTGAATCCAAAGAATAGATAGCACATTTTGCATAGTTAGGGATTTGACCATTGGTACACCTATCAATCTTGACAACAAGGGTCCTCAAACCTCCTGCTCCATTGCCATCTGTGCAACAGTCCAAGACAGCTTCTCGGTTTTAGTCTCATAAAAGTGAATGGTGGGAGGCTGAGCGTTCACACCACAATCCACTCACACATATACTAAGGGGATCCTCATTGGAAGGGAAATTTCAGAGCGCCATATGCTTAATCAGTTGGGGTCCCATTGGTATAATTCCCAACTATCAACATGTTATCCCCTATCCTGTGGACAAGAAATAACTTTCAATCTCAAAAATCACCATTTAACTACCTGTCATTGTATGTAGTCTATTTTTCACATTATGTTAGTATTTATCTGAATTGACATATTAGCACAGTACATTATTTTTGTGATTCAGAAGGTTGGTTAGCATGACATGAAAGCAGAGAATGGCTTCCTAGGGTTCACAATTCCCATTCTTAGTTCATTCATCTCTACTTATTTCTTGACAAATGGAAATATTACCAGATCCTGTTAAGCCATTTGAGCATATAAAAATAAGCCTAAAACTAAAGTGCAAATTGGCAAAGATATTTCTTACAGTATGTGGGTAATAATTACAGGAATTTTGCCTTGGCAGCACCCTATTAACAGTTCCCGATCCGCTGAGATATTTTACAAACACAGATGTATCCTGTTTGTGATTCGCTTGGTTTTAAATCCTTTGTGCACATGTTCATAGCACAGAGTCAAGTTTTATACAGACAAAGAAATGATAAGCGAGAGCATACTTCCTAAATGACATGTCTGCAATAAACCAAAAATTGTACAATCACTCTTAACACTTACCGTACTTGTGCTGGTGCGTTGAAAGCAATTTCTTTATTTTCAATTACATATTTTGAAATGTTCCCTTGATTTTTAGGTGCCCATAAAAAAGCACAAAATTTGAAAAGAAAATAACATAGACAGGACAGTAATTCTAGCAGCTTGCAGGTTATGTGGGTGCAGTCCCCATGTCTTGACTTTAGCTGCAGTGCTCCAGCTCCCCCTACTGGCCACTTAGGTTCCTGCAAATCAGTGAGTTCTATCCACAGGTCTTAATTAGAAAGATAAGCCTGTTATATTTGCAAATCACGCAACTTACCAAGCGGCTTAGTCACCGCTGGAAAATATTTGCATTTAAGAGCTTATACAGGGTGATATATGCATTGCATTTATGTATGTAAATAATTGTACACTCGATTTCATTCCATAATAGTTTTGAGAATTTCTAATTTTTTTTTGGTATAAAGCCCAATAATCTCCCAAAATACCTCTTATCCAAGCTGCATTCACAGCAAAACAATACACTTACATGTTTCCTATGAAATAGACACATGGTTGGTTGACAATTTCACTAAGTGTATGCATTATACTTGCACTATCCGCAGTTTCAAACGCCGTGTTTTATTTACACAAGTCAATCAATATAAATCATCTTTGCTGTAATTTCTCTAGAGATACAGGGAAATATGGGAGCGTGAAATCAATATTTTGCACTTGTAAAGCTCGTGCAGTATAATAATATCCAAACATGTATGAAGTGAAGAGAATAGCTGTGCAGAGCTGAGCCTGTCATTTGGCAGTCCTGTCCTGTGATATAATGAGTTATGTGTGGTTTTCTTTGGAGTTGAAAGTAACTATTGTGTTATTTTAATTCAGTCAGTTATCACAGGAATTCAGCCATAGACGATAAACAGCAGCTTACACAATTATAACAATTATAAAACAGGGTGGGCCATGTATATGGATACACCTAAATAAAATGGGAATGGTTGGTGATATCAACTTCCAATTTCTGGCACATTAGTATATGGGAGGGAGGAAACTTTTCAAGATGGGTGGTGACCATGGTGGCCATTTTGAAGTTGGCCATTTTGGATTTAACTTTATTTTTTCCAATGGGAAGAGGGTCATGTGACACATCAAACTTATTGAAAATTTCATGAGAAAAACAATGGTGTGCTTGGTTTTAACCGAACTTTATTCTTTCATGAGTTATTTACAAGTTTATGACCACTTATAAAATGTGTTCAAAGTGCTGCCATTGTGTTGGATTGCCAGTGCAACCCTCTTCTCCCACGCGATGGTCACCACCCAGCTTGAAAAGTTTCCCCCTCCCATATACTAATGTGCCACAAACAGGAAGATGATATCACCAACCATTCCCATTTTATTTAGGTGTATCCATATAAATGGCCCACCCTGTATATAAGTATAATTCTTAAATTCCTAGTTGAGGACTAGTAAAACAATAAACAAATACATTATTAGAGTTGGACTGAAACTGATGGCAGGTATACAGTCAGAATGGAGAAGAATTTGTCATTTGTGATTTTCTAAAATACTGGAAAACACAAGTGAAACATATGGAACTACAAAGGTTTACTTACTGACCAATGTTGTAATTGGCTCGGCTCTATTCACTCAGAACAAGAAAAGGGAGCAGGTGACGGGATCACTCATTTCTAAAAAAACTAATATGCAAGCAGAACAATATTGTTAATTGGTTTGACTTAAAAACGGAATTGTCCTGGCATTATAATATCCACCCAATTAGATTTAATGAAATATCTGCTTTAAAATTGCACTTTAAAAGTTCAGTTTCCACATCATTGCTAACTCGAAGGTAATGGAGCACCCGCCAGGGCTGTGGCGATACTCAGTACCGGGCCGGTTCCTAAGGGGATGTGTCATGGCAGCAGTGACCCGGTCCGTGGCCCTGGGCATCCAATGAAAAATGATGATAAAAGGGGAATAAAGTTTATAAAATATACTGTAGTTTGTGATGCCACCTGTGGTATTCAGCAAATAGGAGATGTTAGCCGATGCTGCTTGAGGAGACTGCTGGGGCTGATGGTGATGCAGCAGAGTTGATACAGCTCTCCACAGGTAGAGGTAAACCCCAGGGCAGTTGTATTGTTAAAGATGGTGATGATGGTGGTTGCAGTGCAGGGCAAGTGATGCAGGAAGTAAATTGGAGGACACACCAGTGTGCAGTCTTCACAGGTTTTACTTACAGTTCTGATGTTACAATCCCCAGCTGGGGTGCTGTGTCCTCAGGGTTGGTGGTCCAGCCAGCTCTCAGGTAGTTTGGGGTACACTTTGTCAGAAGCCCCTTCAGATGTTCCTTTCCTGGCTGTCTCACTGCGCTGGCTCCTTCCTCTCCTGCCCTGCACCTTCACACACAGTGTCCCAAGCCAGTAGCCTCAGATCTTGTCAAGCGATGTCCTCTAGGACCCCCTTGATCCTATCTGGCTGCCTTTTCAGCAAATATGTGGGGATGTGGCTGTAGCACTTGCAATGCCTACAGCCTCTGGTTAGCTAGCTGAGTCCTCAGTTTCTCCACTACACTGGGGCCGGTCCCCTAATTGTGACCTGGTCCCTCCACCCGACTGCAGTAGCCGTGGATACGGGCCCCATGGGTGGATTCCTCACTACCCGTGCCCCTAGGACCCCTTCTTCCTCTCTTCACTGAAGCTTATCTTTCTGTTCTTCTGTCTTTGCTTTCCTTCTTTCTACTGTCTGCTGGTCCTGGGTTGAGCTCCTCACCGCTCAAGTCCCCAGCACCAACTGAACTCTTTCCCTCTGTCACTTTCTTCAGCTGCCCCTGCTGCTTTCATCACCCACACCTTCTACCTAGCTCCTCCCGAGCTCTGAAAGGTCTGGTCTTGGATGCAAGTGTGTGAGTTCTGTGTGGTGCCCCCTCCTTACATGATAGCGGAATACCACACCTCTGGATGAGGTGCAGTACCTCTGTGATGACTGAACCCTGTGGGGCACCACAGTAATATATGGGAATAAAATAATAAAATAAGTAACTTTTAAAGTGCATCTTTATTTTTGGGTAACTTTTCAGAATAAACTGTCATGTATTTGTATATGAGGAACAACACTATTCCTGGTCAGGACTTATATGCTTCTCATCCAGTTCACTCCAGTTCAAAACCCTAACCATGACATATAAAGCCATCCACAACCTGAGTCCTCCATACATCTGTGACCTCGTCTCCCGGTACTTACCTACGCAAAACCTCCGATCCTCACAAGATCTCCTTCTCTACTCCCCTCTTATCTCCTCTTCCCACAATCACATAAAAGACTTCTGCTGCGCATCCCCCCTACTCTGGAACTCTCTACCACAACATATCAGACTCTCGCCTACCATGGAAACCTTCAAAAAGAACCTGAAGACCTACCTCTTCCGACAAGCCTACAACCTGCAGTAACCACAGATCCACCAAACCGCTGCACGACCTGCTCTACCCTCGCCTACTGTATCCTCACCCATTCCTTGTAGATTGTGAGCCCTTGCAGGCAGGGTCCTCTCTCATCCTGTACCAGTCGTGACTTGTATTGTTTAAGATTACTGTACTTGTATGTATTATGTATACCCCTCCTCACATGTAAAGCGCCATGGAATAAATGGCGCTATAATAATAAATAATAATAATAATCCTGAATTTTTTTTTACCAGTTTTCCAATCTGCAGGCTCTCTCTCCCTAACTTTTTAATTATCTCTGAGTTAGTGCATGCAGACTAGCTACTATGATGTCTCTTATATACAGCACACAGAAATAGGGTGATTCCTGTTTCTTTTTTTTTCTTTGTGATGCTCATGTTCAGAAGCGGCCATAGTATAGAAGACAATATGTAGAAGCATGGAGAATATTATGTAGAAATACTGAGCTGTGTGGCTGTGAATCCAGCACTATAATATGGTAAACTATGTAACCTTACATTCCCTGTCCTGGCAGCTTGTCTTTGCTTTCCAGTGTGGATAGAGAGTTCAGGAGGCAGAGCACTGGAGAGGAAAAAGTGGGTCATAAGTGGAGTAAGAAGCTGATAATTAGATTACAAAGTTTCTTATGGCCAATTGCACTATTGATTTAAGGGAAATAATGGTATTAGCCTGAATATATGAGGTTATTCTGTTAATTAATAGCATTCTAAACCTACCTGATGCCCGTACTGAGAGCTCTGCTGTTTATATGAAATTAACTATATTCCTTCTGGCAGCCTCGCTCTTTTCAGTCACAGGTGGCACTGGCGCAGTGTCACTCACTGCTCTGTGCACAGAGAGCGGGGGCTGTAGTAGTTACCTACTTTTAAAAAATATCTAGGTTCAACCTTTGTCCATCAATTGTTTATTTTCTCACTAAATTAACTATAACCCGCCATGTTATGTAAATTGAGAAAATCATCCATCCCTTTTTAAAAGCTGTTATAGTGTCTGCCATTACTATCTCTTGTGGAAGGGCATTCCATATTCTGACTGCTCTAACTGTAAAGAACCCTTTGCAGATTTATATATATAATTATTATATTATCTTATTTACAGTTGTGGCCAAAAGTATTGACACCCCTGCAATTTTGACAGATAATACTCAGTTTCTTCCTGAAAATGATTGCAATCACAAATTCTTTGGTATTATTATCTTCATTTAACTTGTCTTAAATGAAAAAAACACAAATGAGAATGAAGCAAAAAGCAAAACATTGATCATTTCACACAAAACTCCAAAAATGGGCCATACAAAAGTATTGGCACCCTCAGCCTAATACTTGGTTGCACAACCTTTAGCCAAAATAACTGCGACCAATCGCTTCCGGTAACCATCAATGAGTTTCTTACAATGCTCAGTTGGAATTTTAGACCATTCTTCTTTGGCAAACTGCTCCAGGTCCCTGATATTAGAAGGGTGCCTTCTCCAAACTGCCATTTTTAGATCTCTCCACAGGTGTTCTATGGGATTCAGGTCAGGACTCATTGCTGGCCACCTTAGAAGTCTCCAGTGCTTTCTCTCAAACCATTTTCTAGTGCTTTTTGAAGTGGGTTTTGGGTCATTGTCCTGCTGGAAGACCCATGACCTCTGAGGGAGACCCAGCTTTCTCACACTGGGCTGTTATGAATGAGTCACCGTAGGAGGCAAAAGCAGAAATACAAGCTAAGTCCAGAAAACCAGAGAAGTAGGCAACTATCAGATTGCAGACCCCTGAACCTATCAACACAACTAGCAGTATCCGTGGGGGGTTCCTACGATGCCCTAGACCCCTCGATCACAGCCGGAGAAATACATAGGCCTAAAGAAAGAAAGGGGAAATCTAAACTGCCCCAGAGCAGACCCCAAAGCAATAGGCAGCCCCCAACATATAATGACGGTGAAGCAAGATGAAAATACTAACACAGACAGAAAGATAGACTGAGCAAAGACGGGGCCCCAAAACTAGATAGGAAAGGACAGGAAGGCTGCTGTCTGCAATCTGCCAAAGCCCTATCAAAGACATAAGCCAACAATCTGATATGAAAAAGGCCCTGAAGCAGCTAGGCTTCAAAAACTGAATCAGCACTCAGGTATTTTCAGAAGACAGAGCTAAATGAATTCAGCACACCCCAGCAGGGAATGGCAGAAATCCAGAAAAACAAAGCAAAAACAAAGTCAAAACACAAAAGCAAAAGGCAGAGCAGCAAACTTAGCTTTGGAGGAGCAGGAATTCAGACTGGTCTCCAAGGATCCCACAGAGAAATCACCCGCAGGGCAGAAGGGCGTCGACAGCCCTATATCCAGTCCGTAACTCCACTCAGCCAGTCATCATAATCAGCCTCAGGTGTTTGACAATCAGGCTCACTATCTTTCTTCACCAGAAGAGGGAGTTCCTCGGGCCTCAGTAATGAAGGGGAAAATGAACTCACAACACTGGGCCCTATATTATGCTGCAGAATTTGATGGTAGTCTTCAGACTTCATAATGCCATGCACACGGTCAAGCAGTGCAGTGCCAGAGGCAGCAAAGCAACCCCAAAACGTCAGGGAACCTCCGCCATGTTTGACTGTAGGGACCGTGTTTTTTTCTTTGAATGCCTCTTTTTTTCTCCTGTAAACTCTATGTTGATGCCTTTGCCCAAAAAGCTCTACTTTTGTCTCATCTGACCAGAGAACATTCTTCCAAAACATTTTAGGCTTTTTCAGGTAAGTTTTGGCAAACTCCAGCCTGGCTTTTTTATGTCTCGGGGTAAGAAGTGGGGTCTTCCTGGGTCTCCTACCATACAGTCCCTTTTCATTCAGACGCTGATGGACTGCAGGGCAGCTTGAACTTGTTTGGATGTTAGTCGAGGTTCTTTATCCAACATCTGCACAATCTTGCATTGAAATCTCTTGTCAATTTTTCTTTTCCGTCCACATCTAGGGAGGTTAGCCACAGTGCCATGGGCTTTAATCTTCTTGATGACACTGCGCACGGTAGACACAGGAACATTCAGGTCTTTGGAGATGGACTTGTAGCCTTGAGATTGCTCATGTTTCCTCACAATTTGGTTTCTCAAGTCCTCAGACAGTTCTTTGGTCTTCTTTCTTTTCTCCATGCTCAATGTGGTACACACAAGGACACTGGACAGAGGTTGAGTCAACTTTAATCCATGTCAACTGACTGCAAGTGTGATTTAGTTATTGCGAACATCTGTTAGGTGCCACAGGTAAGTTACAGGTGCTGTTAATTACACAAATTAGAGAAGCATCACATGATTTTTCGAACAGTGCCAATAGTTTTGTCCACCCTCTTTTTATGTTTGGTGTGGAATTATATCCAATTTGGCTTTAGGACAATTCTTTTTGTGTTTTTTCATTTAAGACAAATTAAATGAAGATAATAATAACAAAGAATTTGCGTTTGCAATAATTTTCAGGAAGAAACTGAGTATTATCTGTCAAAATTGCAGGGGTGTCAATACTTTGGCCACAACTGTAGCTGTTGGAATCACACTTCTTTCACCCATAATGAGCGTCTCTTGGTCCTAAGTATGGTTCTTTGAAGGAATAAGTCTTGTACAAGTCCTTTGTACTAACTACACATATATTTATTTAGGACCCGTTGAAGCGCAGGAACGCGAAATGGCCGTTGTCCGCACTCCCTACATTGGTCCCAAGCCTATGCATTTTTATCCATGAAATAAAGACTTCTACTTTTGGTAACGGTGAGTTTTCTCTTATTGCACTATTGGATATTGTATAATTCAACAGGATTGAGCATCCGTTCCTTGGGGTATGTTTCGTTCATATTGTGTGTGAAGGGTCTTTTTAGATTTGTTCATGAGACCACGGTGGTGCAGTGGTGCCGAATCTTTTTTCTTTTGTTGGACACATATATTTATACATGTAAATGAGATGCCCTCTGAGTTCTCTTTTTTCTAAGCTAAACAAAACCAACTTTTCCAACCTTTCGCCATATGAGAGGCCTTCCATCCCTCATAATAATCTAGTTGCCCACCTTTGAACTGACTAATTTTTGAATGTCCTTTTTAAAATGTGGAGCTCAATACTGGATGCCATAAACTAGATGTGACCTCACATGCTATTTATAGAGGTGTAACAATACGTTGGTATCATGAGATTTTATTTCTCTTTTTATAAACCCTAAAATCTTGTTTGGTTTTGTGGCTGCTGCTTGACATTGAGTACTGCTGCTCAGCTTACTTGTAGCCAGAATCCCCAAGTCCTTCTCCTGTTCTGTAGTCCCGAGTATACTCCCATTTTCTCCCATGTACATGCAGATATAGGATTACTCCATCTTAGGTGCATTACTCTACATTAAACCTCATTTGCCAATGTCGTCCCCGACACTGACTGGCAGCCAGCCCTAATAATGAGCCTGCTGTCAGTCAATGCTCGGGGAGAAGTTACAGCCATTACTCTCTAGCCACTGAGTAGTGAGTGAAACCCCTACTCCTGAGATTGAAAGAGGGAATGAAGTTCATTTCCTCACAGCAGCAGGACTCTCAGTGTGGTGGCCAAACGGTGTCAAAAAGCTATTAATCTGAAGATTAACCCCATATCTGCAGGTTAACAGAGTGATTTTACATGGCAGGTTCATGGCAGGTTCCCTTTAAGCCAAGTTAAGCTTAGATTGCAGTGTTGAGGTTACAGAAAACAAACCTGGGTCATAGCAGCCCCAGACACTGCATTACAAATTTACAAATCACATGGGCAAATGCAATTGTTGAGACCCTTTTTGCTAAATGTGGTTCATTAGTGGAAAATGCCCTAAAGCACCATATTAACAGCATGCTGCAGGTTGCAAAAATATGGCTTCATCTGCTAGATGAGCCTCCTGACATGTTCATTGAAAGCAAAGGTGTTTGATGAGATTTGTGAAGTACTTTGGAACCAACTATATCACAGAACAAGTTTAAATAGCACTAGAGCTATATCCTCTCCACAGGAAACCCAAGTGATCATGTGTTGTATTTCACTAGCAATGCAATAAATAGCACAATAAAAGCAAACGAAGAACTGCTGATCAAAATAAATAAAAAGGTTTATCTTTCACCATGGGCTAGAGAAGGAAAATACATATTTACAGGTTGTTATATTAATACGAACACGAGTACATTTTATTGCAATCATTACTATATAGGACCCTCATAACCCCTTTATGACCCTTGTTAGAGACCTATCATTCCTGCCTGGCTACCAATCCGATTGTGTTACTGAAAAAATCATCAGAGCAGTAGCGCACAGAAAAATAATATAATAAATCTCCTTGCCTTCACCTGGTTGAACACTATATACAGTATATTTATGTTACTAACTTATATAGAATTCCACAGCACTTTATCATCACTGTCCCCGATGGGGCTCACAATCTAGATTCCCTATCAGTATGTTTTTGGAATGTGGGAGGAAACCGGAGAACCTGGAGGAAACCCACGCAAACACGGGAAGAACATACAAACTCCTTGCAGATGTTGTCCTTGGTGGGATTAGAACCCAGGACCCCAGCGCTGCAAGGCTGCAGTGCTAACCACCAGCTTTTCTGAAATGTTACATAGTTACATAAATATTTACAAAAACAGTACAGGCTACCATATATATTTTAACCTGTACTGTTCTTGTAAATATTTATGTAAATATTTATGTAAAATTTCAGAAATTCTGTTGTGTTGTGTATAGCACGAAAAGTACAAATTAGTCTTTTTCAAGTTTTATTTTTCTTTTGTCTGGGTTTGCATGCTGTATATTTGGTGTGAATTGTTGATGTGGATTTTATGTAAAATTCACAGAACCAACAGGGCTTGATCACGTGACTATCTACATCGGACAAGTGCTATCCCTGGTTTTCATGGATAGCACTCATACCCATGTTATTCTATGGGGCTGTGCAAATGTCAGAATTTTTTCTGACTTGTATTGGCCCTTGTCGTCCATGCTGCTGTTAAAAACACAGACATGTGCACACCAGCATAGGTTATAATGGGTACGTGTGGTATCCATGAAAAACTGGATGCCGCATGAACTGCAAACACTAAGGGGGCCTTAAACTGCAGGAATAAGTATGAAAATTATGTGTGGATATTAAATACAGAAATGTTGCAGATTTCATTTTAAGCAGTCGCTCACACTGGGGTGTATTCTCTCATGCTCAGAGTTAGAGCCGAGTGTCACCTGAGTGTGACATGAAAGAAACGCAGCATAGGTGTGGAGAAGATGGAGAACTTAATTTCTCCATCTTCTCCATTGTCTCTGTGAGCATAAATCGGACCATACTCGGATGACAGTCCGATGATTCACACGGACCCATAGACTTGTATGGGTGCACAGATCAACACCACTCCCTAGTAAAACATTGGGCCGAGTGCTATCCAATAAACACCAGATAGCACTAGGCCATGTTATACAGAGTGTGAGCGAGCCCTAATTAGCAGCATTTTTAAGAATCCAGCACAGATGATTGTTCCTATATTATAGAAAAGAGTTCATATATTGGATATTTGTCAATTAAAATACTCACTGCCTAAGGCCTGATTCAGATTTTCATTAGCGCGTCATCAGTGTCTGTTCAAAGTTTCATCAGTTTTGTCACCTTCTCCTATATATCAGTGAAAGACAGACAGCACACGAATGACATCCGAATGCTGTTCGATTTTTTCACTGAACCACAGACTTGCATTGCTAATATTGATCTAATACTCAAGCGCTGATCAAAATCTGATCAAACTAACATAAACATATAATAAGGCTAGGTTCACATTAGCGTTCGGGGGTTTTGCGGAGGGCTGCGTACTTCCTCTGTTAAGCCCCGCCTACTTCCGCATACGTCCTGCATACCTTTCTTTAACATTGGGTATTCAGGACATACGGATGGATGCGGATGCGTTGTTTTGACGCGCCCGTCATCAGCGCAAAACGCAAAAACATCCACATACGCATCCACATACATCCGCATGTCCTGCGTACCCAATGTTAAAGATAGGTATGCAGGATGCATGCAGAAGTATGCGGAAGTAGGCGGGGCTTAACGGAGGAAGTACGTAGCCCTCCGCAAAACCCCCGAACGCTAATGTGAACCTAGTCTTAAAGAGATTGTCACCTTTAATATAATTAAAGCTAGATATTCATGCATATTCTTTACTAAGGCAGCCATCTAACCTGGGCTATTGCTAGCAAAACTTAAAGTTATAATTCACAGCAGCCACATGGAATATAGCCATTAATTGTCAGGCTCTGACTCATTGACTTTTATGAGAGAGCTTTCTTGGACATGGTTTTCTGTGGTCATTATGTAGACAGGAGGAGCTGGTGAGCTATGACCAGCACCTATTGTACATAGTATGACCCATTACCATCTACAGTGGATACGGAAAGTATTCAGATCACTTTAAATTTTTCATTCTTTGTTTCATTGCAGCCATTTGGTAAATTCAAAAAAGTTCATTTTTTGCTCATTAATGTACACTCTGCACCCCATCTTGACTGAAAAAAACAGAAATGTAGATATTTTTGCAAATTTACTAAAAAAAGAAAAACTGAAATGAACTTTTTTGAATTTACCAAATGGCTGTAATGAAACAAAGAGTGAAAAATTTAAAGGGGTATGAATACTTTCCATACCCACTGTATATATAGGGGTTATATTTCACTGCAATCCTGGCAGTAACGATAATGAGATGGATACTGAAAAGAAAAGTTTTTTCTATAGGTCAGAATGTATGAACCTAACACATGGACAAAATTATTGGTACCTTTCTGTTAAAGTAAAAATAACTCGTAATGGTTAATTTACTGAATATATGTAATGAAAATCAGACAGTACTTTTGAACTGTGGTTCAAGAGAAAAATTTAAAGAAACAAAGTAATGAAAATGGCCTGGGAAAAATGATGGTATCCTCCTCAACTCAATATTTTGTTGCACAACGTTTTGAGATAATCACTGTCCACAGTTATTTTGACCCACTCCTCATGAGCGAACTGCTCCCCCTGTCTCAGGCGTGAGGGTATCTTCTCCAGACTGCATGTTTCAGCTCCTTCAACAGATGTTCATTAGGATTTAGATCATGGCTCACAGAATGCTACTTCAGAATAGTTCAATGCTTTGCTCTTAGCTATTCTTGGATGTTTTAGTTGTGTGTTTTGGGCCAGTATCCTGTTAGAAGACACATGACCTGCGACGCAGACCAGTCTTACTGACACTGGGCAGCAAATTTAACTATAGAATGCCTTGATAATTTTTAGATTTCATTGTACCCTTCACAGATTCAAAACACACTGTGCCAGAAGCAGCGAACCAGCCCTAAAACATTATCTAAACCTCCTCCATGTTTCACAGTAGGTACAATGTCCCTTTCTTTGCATGATTCATTTTTATGTCTGTGAACATAGAGCTGATGTGACTTGCCAAATATCTTCAGCTTTGTCTCATTTTTTGCTTTGAACAAAGCGCACTTTCTTGGCCTTAGCACACTTGCTTACACTACTTGATCTTGTTTTGGCTCCAAAAATTTAAAATCACCACTGACTGCTGCTACTAAGGGAAATTGAATACTTTATTAAATACATCTCTCAAGCGTGGTAGAGATGTTGTACTTACTTTGAAAATCCATGTTAGGATAGCTGTACAATTCTCAACGTCCACTCACTTAAGGCCCCTTTACATTTAGCGATGCACCAGCGATCCTGACCACGATACGACCCGGTCAGGATCGCTGGTGCATAGCTAAATGGTTGCTAGTGAGCTGCCAAACAGGCAGATCTCACTAGCGATGCAGGAGCGGTCGGCGGTCGTACTCACCTGTCAGACGCGCCGATGGTGTCCGTCTTCCGCCTGCGTCCATGGCTCGCTCGTCGACGCCAGCAGGAAGCTGACGATGAGAAATGGACCAGGCTGATCTCGCGCGATCAGCGATAGCCAGCGAGGGAACCGGTCGGAGGTAAGTATCACATGTAGCGATATCGCTAGCAATATCGCTATAACGTCACAAAATCAATGACGCTTTAGCGATATTGCTAGCGATATCGCTATGTGTAAAGCCCCCTTAAGTCCGAATGACAGCTCCTCAGTGTTCTTCCTGCTACTAAGTTTTCACATTGCTCAGTACAAACTGCAGCTGTTCATCAGGCGGGTGGAGACAGAATACATTTGGACTGACTCATGAGCTATTTCATTCTCTAACAGGATTATAGAGGCATTTTGAGAACACATTTTCAAAGTATACACTAGTGTCACCAGGTATAACAGATTTATTTAATAATGGACACAGTTTGTACTTTGTAATCTAGCAATAGATCCACTTGAAGTTCTGATCCTGGTAAAATAGGGCATTTCTTAGATTCCACCCTGCTTAGTCCTATGCCAAATCAATTGCATCCTAAGAGGTGTATCACTTTCCATCTAGGTCTCTCGTTACACTGATTTACCTCGTACAAGAAAAATTGGATGATGATGAGCCCCATAAGGGACAGGAAGAACTGAGGAATAAACTAACGCTTTATAAATAGCAGAAATAAATATGCATCATGTATAGTCAGATTTTCATGCACTGCACTAGGTTTTTAAATAGGTTTTTAAATATTGTTTTGTATTTTACCTACTTGAATAAGCAATAATTATTCATAGGTGCATATGATATCCTAAAATTTGGAAGCTTTGGTTTTCTTTTTTTCTGACTACTCACTAAAGAGGATGATTTACTTATATTATTATATTTATTTAATTATACAAGAAAAAATACCCAAACCCATCTCATCTGCTGTAGATAAAACACATTTGGTGGGTAAATGTAATCCAATGCAAACAAAATTTTATTGCTCATCAGCTTTAATAAAAATCTGCTTGCAATGGATCAGAGTTGCCTTGCACTTTGATGCGCATTTCTTCTTTAAGATGTAATTTAAATTTAAGGTTGGTAGAATAGAAAAATTGGAAATTACGTGGCTGCGTTGCTTTCAAAATATTTTCATGCATTAAGAGTGACTTTACCTGTGTGAATCCCTTATATGAATGTAAACATGGGATTCTGGCAAGGGGGTTTTAGCATTATATTAGTTGTCTACTTCCAAAACAATCCCTTACCAATTTCTGCTTCAGGGCAAGTTTACTTAATCCACTCACCCTAGAGACAATAGTCAATGGATTCCAATTAGACACCTTGTTATGCATAGTTTTCCCATGGAAATACTGCACAAACGTTGTGTCCCCTGCAGTAAACAGCCAATTATGTGGCTCCCAGCAGTGAGACTCCTCTGTTCAAAATGTACAGAACACAGCAAAAGGCTGAAAACTTACCATGAAGGATGTGTTGTTATTAGCCATAGGTCCCAATTCTTCTTTAGGCAGCTCTATAATGTTGTGCTGAGTGGGGGAAATCTTCCTGATGGGATGTTAGGGCTGTGCCTTGTGCTCAGAGACAGTCAGGTGTATCATCTCTCTGCTCCCTCTTCCACCATGAATGGCAAACATAGGCTGAGGCAGAAAGACTATAAGGCTGGAGTCACACTAGAGTATGCCATCCGATGTGAGAGCATCGGGGCATCCAATGTGAGAGCATTGGAGCATCCGATGCGATATGCCAATGACCCGCGGCTCCTGCTCTGCTACGAGCGGCAGCCAAGTGTCATGCTCCGGTCTTCTCGCATGACAAGATTGGAGCACAGCTGCGGAGGAGACTGAGAAAGTAATTTCTCCATCTCCTCCGCTGCTGGCATTGGCGGATATCGCACTACACTCAGATGATATCTGAGTGATGTGCGCTGTGTCACTCGTACCCATAGACTTATATGGGCTGAGATTCGGCCAAGTCTCGGTGTCTATCGCAGCATGTTGCAACTCTTCTCGCATGCCGATTCAGGATAAGAAAATAATTGCAGATGTGAACTTCTCCATAAAGTAGCACTAGCTCGAGTGCTATGTGATGTTTTAATGGATAGCACTTTGGCTGTGTTGTACGGTAGTGTAACTCCGGCCTAAGGGACTGTTCACGTCAGAATTTCAGCATCTGCTGTGCAAATAGGTTTGAAAACCAGAAAAAAAAGATTTTCTGAGATACCGCTTGGCGGAGCTATAGCCTATAATGATTAGACATAGTTTGCCTGTGTTTTTGTTTGGTGATTTTCAAGAAAGGTGTATATTTTACAGAACTCTATAAATACAAATAGCATACCACAATATACTACAACTCCCTTTCATAAAGATGATGAACATAAGAGTCTGTCGGTACCTGTCACATCTGTGTGAGGCCACAGGCTCAAAAAAACTACCTTGTACAGACTTACATCCTTCAAAAACCACGTAGATATGGTCCGAAATATATATAAAAAATAGAGTTTAATAATATAATATGAATAAAGTCACATATAGTTCAGACAAAAGACAAAGCGACAAAGCATTTATACAAAGCTCATGTATGGTGGCCACATCTCCACAATTAGTAGCAGAATGAGAAAAGACTGCAATACCCTGAATAAGGTAATCCATAACAATCTATCACAAATAGTCCTGGAAAGTGCATAGTGCATAATAGATAACCATAATAGGCAAATCCAACGCGATTATTCAAAGGACCACAGTGACATATAAGAAATGTACATCAAAGCCTTAAGTGAAAAAGTCACTGTAGCAGGGATGCATGTCTTACCCATAAGGGTCTGCAGGTGAGCGTGGCCAAGAAAAAGCAGCCCTGATGCGCGTTTCGCGTGGGCTTCCTCACAACTTTTCACAACTTATATAAAAAAGAACCTACACAGGTTTAGTGTCTGTGAACTCGAAATGACCTGGAGAATCATAATGGCAGGACAGTTTTAGTATTTAGTGAACATGGTAAAAAAAAAACCCAAAACAACTCCACCGCACTCTGAATTTTTTTCCCGTTTTCCAGTACACGATATGTTTAAACCAATAGTGTGGTTCAAAAGTAAAACTTGTCTTGCTAAAAATAAGCCCTCACATGGCGATATTGATGGAAAAATATAAAATCTATGACTCTGGGAAGAAGGGGCGCAAAAAGCGAAACCGCAGAAGAGGAAAGTGTCCCATGGATAAGAGGTTAAGAAGCTAATTATTCCAGCAAATTTTGCTTTTAAAAAATCAAATGGCTCTTCTTCCTAGCCCTGCACTGTGCCCAAACAGTGGTTTTTCCTCATTAATGGGGTATCGGCATGCTCAGGAGAAATTGAACAACAAATTTAGGGGTCCACCTTTTTCTGTTAATCTTGTGAAAAAAAAAAACATTGGGTGCCTGCGCACTGCAGTACTTTACTCTGCCCTCAACAGAGCAGATAAAGTACGCCTGCGCCGGAGTCGTGGCAGAACTAAGAAGGAGGACGGCATTGTATGAAGATGGGAGGCGCTGGACCGGACCGCGACACCCATCGTACCGGACCGTACGCAAGAGTGAGTATAATCTAACTTGTTTTTCTTATCTTTCAGGTTACATCGTGGGCTTATCTACAGCATTACAGAATGCTGTAGATAAGCACCTGATGGCGGTGCCGGCAGCTGAGGGTTAAAATGAGGTGACAGACTCCCATTAATTTGCTGAGGTAATCTGAAGAAATTTCACCCCATGCTTCCAGAAGCCCCTCCCACAAGTTAGTTTGGCTTCATGGGCACTTTTTGCCTACCATACGGTCAAGCTGCTCCCACAACAGCTCAATTGGGTTGAGATCTGGTGACTGCGCTGGCCACTCCATTACAGATAGAATACCAGCTGCCTGCTTTTTCCCTAAATAGTTCTTACATAATTTGGAGGTGTGCTTTGGGTCATTGTCCTGTTGTAGGATGAAATTGGCTCCAATCAAGCTCTGTCCACAGGGTATGCCATGGCATTGCAAAATGGAGTGATAGCCTTCCTTATTCAAAATCCCTTTTACCTTGTACAAATCTCCCACTTTACCAGCACCAAAGCAACCCTAGGACATCACATTACCTCCACCATGCTTGACAGATGGCGTCAGGCACTCTTCCAGCATCTTTTCAGTTGTGTGTTCCACAAATGTTCTTCTGTGTGTTCCAAACACCTCAGACTTGTATTCGTCTGTTCATGACACTTTTTACCAATCTTCCTCACTTGGCCTCTTCACTGTTGACGTCGACACTGGCGTTTTGCGTGTACTATTTAATGAAGCTGCCAGTTGAGGACTTGTGAGGTGTCGATTTCTCAAACTACAGACTCTAATGTACATGTCTTGTTGCTCAGTTGTGCAGTGGGGCCTCCCACATCTCTTTCTACTCTGGTTAGAGCCTGTTTGTGCTCTCCTCTGAAGGGAGTAGTACACACCGTTGAAGGAAATCTTCAGTTTCTTGGCAATTTCTCACATGGAATAGCCTTCATTTCTAAGAACAAGAATAGACTGTCGAGTTTCACATGAAAGTAATTTTTGTCTGGCCATTTTGAGAATTTAATGGAACCAACAAATGTAATGTTCCAGATTCTCAAGTAGCTCAAAGGAAGGTCAGGTTTATAGCTTCTCTAATCAGCCAAACTATTTTCAGCTGTGCTAACATACTTGCACAAGGGTTTTCAAGGGTACTTTAACCATTAATTAGATTTCTTACACAATTAGCAAACCCAAAGTACCATAAGAACACTGGAGTGATGGTTGTTGGAAATGGGCCTCTACACACCTATGAAGATATTGCATTACAAACCAGATGTTTGCAGCTAGAATAGTCATTTACCACATTAACAATGTATGGAGTGTATTTTTTAATCATTTAATGTTAGTTTCTTTGGAAAAAACTGTGGTTTTCATTCAAAAATAAGATTTCTAAGTGACCCTAAATGTTGTGATTGGGTCACCGAGGAGGAAAGCAATACCAAACTAAGCCACAGAAAACCAGAGAGGTTTGTAACTAAGCGGATTGCAGACCCCTGATCCTATCCACACAACTAGCAAGGCCTTAATGAACCATCTTTCTTGGTCACAAAAAACCCCAGCACCTAAGGGTGAAGAGGATGGTCTAATATGACCCTTCTCCAATGACTCCTTGATATAAGACCGCATAGCATCATGTTAGGGTACCGATAAGTTGAAAAGCCGACCCTTCGAAAATTTACACCCGGGCATCAACTCAGTTTCACAGTCATAACTCCTATGAGGAGGCAAAGATGCAGACTTACTCTCACTGAATACATCAGAAAAATCAGCCAAATAATCAGGAAAATCATGAGACTGGGGAGAGGTGGAGAAGACAGGAGTGTCACTAAGAACACACTGACAACCCCAACTCACCACAGATGCAGATTTCCAATCCAAAACAGGATTATGAGTTTGCAACCATGGAAAACGATAATCATACCTATGATGATTCTAGATGCCTCGACAAAGCCGGAGAACTAAATAAGTCTAAAGCAAGAAAGGGGAAATCTAAACTGCCCCAGAGCAGACCCCAAAGGAATAGATAGCCCCCAAACATATATTGTCAGTGAGACAAGATGAAAACACAAATGCAGGTAGGAAAATAGGCTGAGCAAATGATGGGGCCCAAACTAACTAGACAGGACAGGAAAGGAAAGACACTGTCTGCAATCACGCAAAAAGCCCTGCAAAAAATGCCCAACACATCTGATAGAAAAAATACTGAAGTCACTAGACTTCGCCCACTAAATCAGCACTCTGGTATATTCTGAAAACAGAGCAAAGAGAGGCCAATCTAATAAGGGACAAAACCAAACTGGCACAAACAGTAACATAAGGATGGAAATTCAGCACAGCCCCAGCTGGGGCTGGCTGACCACACAAAACTGAAATAGACAGAACCAAATCAAATGTGAACAATAGCAAAAGAACACTTAGCTTGACCATGCAGGGACTGAGCTGGAAACTAAGACCTCAGGAGGCAGAAAAAAATTACCAGCAGGGATAGAGGGAGTCGGCTGTCTTAAATCAAATCAGAAACTCCAGATGTCCAATCGTCCTCCTCATTATCAGGTGGCAGACCTCTGCTAATTAGATCAGACCCATTACCTCCTGTAACCACCAGAGGGAGCCCAGAAAGTTCACTAGTAACCAGAGGTAGGCCAGAAAGTGAATTCACAACACCTAAGCTTTTGAACGGTAGGGTATATATATATACATATCTAATATATAAAGCTCAAGTGTGTGTATGTATTTATGTATGTATGTCCAGGACTGGCATATGCACCGTCGCAGCTACAGCCACAAAATTTGGCACAGTCACACGTCTGGACCCGAGAGTGTCCTAGGCTATGTTGTGAGGCAAAATTTTAACCCCACGCATTCCAATTCACCAAACAATTTTGCCCCTATCTACATAATGGGGAAAAAGTGTGTGTGCAACAAGCCCCCCCTTCATTATGATGTCACAATTGTTGCCATGGCGACGCTGATTCATCATAGGTTGCAATGGTGACGGTTATGTCTTATCGGTTGCCATGGTGATGATGATGTCATAATGGGTATATGGGCACGGGACTATGGGATGGAGGATGTGTGATGAGTATATGGGCTCTGGACTATGGGATGGAGGATATGTATGACGGGTATATGGGCACGGGACTATGGGATGATGGATATGTATGACGGGTATATGGGCATGGGACTATGGGATAGAGTATATGTATGATGGGTATATGGGCATGGGACTGTGAGATGAAGGATGTGTGATGGGTATATGGGCACTCGACTATGGGATGGCGAATATGTATGATGGGTATATGGGCATGGGACTATGGGATGGCAAATATGTATGATGGGTATATGGGCATGGGACTATGGGATGGAGGATGTGTGATGGGTATATGGGCATGGGACTATGGGATGGAGGATGTGTGATGGGTATATGGGCCCTTGACTATGGAATGGATGATATGTATGATGGGTATATGGGTACGGGACTATGGGATGGAGGATGTGTGATGGTATATGTGCACTTGACTATGGGATGGAGGATGTATGATGGGTATATGGGCACGGGCCTATGGTATCGTGGATATGTATGATGGGTATATGGGCACGGGACTATGGGATGAAGGATAATTATAATTTGCTATAACTAACCACAGTTAGTTACTATGCCTGGGTAGCGCCGGGCTCTTCAGCTAGTATATATATATATATAACTATACTTTGTGTATACATGTATTCTATCTATTCTATTTTAACCTGTCAGTGTGATTTTACTGTATAGTGCAGTGAATTATTGGCTTTTCTAAAGGACACCAGTGCGTATTTCTCGCAACTCACACGCATGGTCCATGTGTAATCCGCTTTTTTCTCGTCTCCATAGATTTGCATTGGCGAGTCTTGGCCGAGATACGGTGGAAATTGCAGCATGCAATTTCTCTCGCATGTATAATACTGGCGAGGAAAAAACGGATGATGGGAGCTGCCCCATAGATTAACATTGGTCCAAGTGCTATGCGATTTTTTTCTCGCTTAGCGCTCGTCCATATTTCTCTCTAGTGTGACTCCAGCCTTAAGGTAAGCACAGCATAGCTTTTTCTTTATAATAACCTGGAGCTGGGGACATTCATTTATTAATAGGGAACATCCCTTTAAAAAGGAAGTTTTAAATCATGGTCACAGTGAGATGTAGACTAACACGTTTGATATTAATGCTTTTAATAATTCAATATTCAAACTACCTGTGCAATACAGTCAATGTATCTTCAGGAGAGGTCCTCACTGCAGTTGGTAATTACACTGCAGGTATCTAAAGGCCCCGTCACACATAGTGACTCACCAGCGATCCTGACAATGATATCAACGTATCAGGATCGCTGGTGAGTCGCTACATGATCGCTGGTGAGCTGTCAGACAGCTTCACCAGCGATCAGCACCAGCGACGCCGCGCGTGGCGTCGCTGTGTACTTTAGTTACCAGCGCACTGATGCAGGGAGCTGGTAACTAAGGTACACATCGGGTTTCTAAGGGTCGTGCGTCACTTAGAAACCCGATGTGTACCTTAGGCCTCTTTCACACTTCCGTTTTTTACAATCAGTCACAATCCGCCAGGTTTTGAAAAAAACGGATCCTCAATTTTCTTTTGAGGATCCGTTTTTTTTTCCCCATTGACTTGCATTAATGGCGGATTGTGACGGATTGCTGTCCGTTGCATCCGTTTTTTTTGAGGATCCGCCAAAAGTTGCTGTCCGTCACCATCCTCAAAGAATTCAAAACGGAGCTTGCAACGTTTTTTTCCCTGGCGGATCCTCCAGACACTGATTTAACCTGAATTTCTTTCTGGGTGCCGGACAAAACAAGAAAAAAAATTCTCTCTCTCTCTCTCTCTCTCTCTCTCTTTTTGGCGGATTTGAACTGATGCAAAATACTGAAGTGTGAAAGAGGCCTTAGTTACCACCTTCCTGCATCAGCGCGCTGGTAACTAAGGTACACATTGAGTTTCTAAGTGACACACGTCCCTTAGAAACCCGATGTGTACCTTAGTTACCAGCTGATCGCTGGTCTCCCGCCTGTCACACGCAGCGATGCGTGCTGGCCAGCGGAAGACCAGCAATCAAAGAAATGTCCAGGGCTTTCCAAGAGCGATCAGCGATACCTGGCAGGGGGGCCGGTCACTGATAGGTGTCACACACAGCGATCTCGCTGGTGAGATCGCTGTTGCGTCACAAAACTTGTGTGATGGGGCCCTAAGTTTGTAGTTAGGTAATTTTGTTATATTGTAATTGCATTAACATTAATTTGGATTTCTCAGAGGTTGGAAAAAGTAGTCCATCATGTTTCACCTTATCAATGGCATCCTAAGGGGTCTGTGGCTGTCTCCCAAATTCTGCTTCAATGCTGAGGTTGTTGAGGAAAGCTTCCTGTCACAGGTCATAGACCAGACTGAGCACAGCCACAAGACACAAAATAGTACAGCAGCAAGCCATATTCCTAGCAAAGATTCCATATCAGATCTGCCCTTCAAGCACCTTTAAAGGAACACAAGGAAATTAGCAATTTTGAGGATTGTAGACGCAGAGGTTGGAGCGGCAAATGAAAGCCATAACATGCTTGCTTATCTCTCAAAATCAGAAGATGATCAACATTGCCTTCAGCTCAGAACTGTCAGCAACCTGTGGGATAGAGCTACACCTATCTGGGGTGCAGAAGTCTGGCATGACGTGGTCTTCGTGGAAGAACTGCATCAAAAAGCCATGCCTTTGAGAAGGGCTGCAGTGTGGTACAGTATTGATTGTCTGAAAAATGGTGGAGGTTCCTTGCAAGACTGGGGCTACATTTCAGAAAATGGATTTGTGGATTTTGTCAAGATTATTGGTGTCCTCAATTGTGAAAAATTCAAGCAGATGGATATTCATCATGTGATACATCAGAGAGGTGTCTGGCTTCATATTTATTCTGCAGCAGAATGATCTGCAGGGAAAAGAAAAACGAAGAGTCCTGAAAGTGATGATATGGCCCCACAAGGCCCTGATCTCAACCTAATCAAATCTGTCAGGGATTACATGAAGAAACGGAAGATTTTGCACAAGCCTACATCCACAGAATTTCTGTGGTTAGTTCTCCAAGATGTTTGGAACAACCTGCCGAGCTCCTTCAAAACCTGTGTGTAAGTATACCTAGAAGATGGATGATGTTTTGAAAGCAAAGGGCGATCACACCAAATACTGTTATGATTTAGATTTCTCTTTTGTTCATTCACTTATTTTGTTATTTGATAATGAACTATTAACCCTTTTTTTAAAGAATTATTACTTAGCAGTATTTCTCCATTTGTATATACAGTATGTATATGAACATTTCTGCAACTTTCTAATACAATAAATATATTGCATACTTTATATTACACTGAATATTGTATGTATTCCTCACCTTATTTAAGATCACTGAGAGATCTTGTTCAAATTCTGTGACAGTTCTGCTCTCAGCTGAGAAGTTTATACAATAGTATTCAGACTAGGCAAACCTCTGTGAACTAGACAGCTTCGACTCCAGACTTACAGTAGCAGAGTTCCTGAGAGATTTCTGCTGCTGCTGTGTTTTGCTTCCAGAACATTGTATAGACTGATATAATTGCAGCTGCCTCAAGCAAGTCTTGCCATGAATTTTCATGCTCCTCTTGTTACACTGTCTTCATCATTAGGTGAATAATAATGAGGGCAATCTTGGCTACCATCCGGGGCCCAGAGCTCCGGGGGTGCCCATTGCCTTCATTATAATATTTTTTGCACCATCACCGGCATTAGAGAAATGAAGCGAAGCTGCATCCTGTCCTCTTCTCCTTGACTCAGCTGGAGTGATGATGTCATCGCGCGGCTGCGTTGTTTACCATGTATGCGCCGGCAAGAAGAGGAAGGAAGCAGAGCTGCAGGGGATCCCCAGGAGAAGTGAGTTATTAATTTTTTTTTTTTAGTGAATGAATTGGGGTGGGGGTATGGGTGAGAAAACAGAATGTTGTAATGAATTGCTATACAGTGGGTATGGAAAATATTCAGACCCCTTTAAATTTTTCACTTTTTGTTTCATTGCAGCCATTTGGTAAATTCAAAAAAGTTAATATTTTCATTATGTACACTCTGCACCCTATCTTGACTGAAAAAAAAAACAGAAATATAGAAAGTTTTGCAAATTTAATAAAAAAGAAAAACTGAAATATCACATGGTCATAAGTATTCAGACCCTTTGCTCAGTATTGAGTAAATGCACCCTTTTGAGCTAGTACAGCCATGAGTCTTCTTGGGAATGATGCAACAAGTTTTTCACACCTGGATTTGGGGATCCTCTGCCATTATTCCTTGCAGATCCTCTCTATTTCCGTCAGGTTGGATGGTGAACGTTGGTGAACAGACATTTTCAAGGTCGCTCCAGAGATGCTCAATTGGGCTTAGGTCAGGGCTCTGGCTGGGCCAGTCAAGAATGGTCACTGAGTTGTTCTGAAGCCACTCCTTTGCTATTTTAGCTGTGTGCTTAGGGTCATTGTCTTGTTGGAAGGTGAACCTTCTGCCAAGTCCGAGGTCCAGAGCACTCTGGAAGACGTTTTCATCCAGGATATCTCTGTAATTGGCTGCATTCATGTACAATTCCTTCAACTGCAACCAGTTGTCCTGTCCTTGCCGCTAAAAAACACAACCACAGCATGATGCTGCCACCACATGTTTCACTGTTGGGATTGTATTGGGCAGGTGATAAGCAGTGCCTGGTTTTCTCCACACATACCACATAGAATTGTCACCAAAAAGTTCTATCTTCATCTCATCAGACCAGAGAATCTTATTTCTCATAGTCTGGGAGTCCTTCATGTGTCTTTTTTTAGCAAATTCTATGCAGGCTTTCAAATCTCTGGCACTGAGGAGAAGCTTCCATTGGTCACTCTGCCATAAAGGCCCAACTGGTGGAGGGCTGCAGTGATAGCTGACTTTGAGGAACTTTCTCCCATCTCCCTACTGCATCCGTTGATATCAGCCACAGTGATCTTGGGGTTCTTCTTTACCTCTCTCACCAAGGCTCTTCTCCCATGATTGCTCAATTTGGCTGTATGGCCAGGTCTAGGAAGACTTCTGATGGTCTCAAACTTCTTTCATTTAAGGATTATGGAGGCCACTGTGCTCTTAGGAATCTTGAGTACTGCAGAAATTCTTTTGTAACCTTGGCCAGATCTGTGCCTTGCCACAATTCTGTCTCTGAGCTACTTGGCCAGTTCCTTTGACCTCATGATTCTCATTTGGTCTGACATGCACTGTGAGCTGTGAGGTCTTATATGTGTGCCTTTACAAATCAAGTCCTATCAGTTTAGTTAAACACAGCTGGACTCCAATGAAGGAGTAGAACCATCTCAAGGAGGATCATAAGGAAATGGACAGCATATGACTTAAATATGAGTTTCTTAGCAAAGGGTCTGAATACTTATGACCATGTGATATTTCAGTATTTCTTTTTAATAAATTTGTAAAAATTTCTACATTTCTGTTTTTTTCAGTCAAGATCGGGTGCAGAGTGTACAATACTAAGTAAAGAAATGAACTTTTTTGAATTTACAAAATGGCTGCAATGAAACAAAGAGTGAAAAATTGAAAGGGGTCTGAATACTTTCCTTATCCACTGTATACAAAGGGAAAGAGAATATTTTGTTAGAAAGAATTGGGATGGGTGAGATCACTGTATATTATAATGAAGGGGATGGGTGAAAGAGCAGTATATTCTAATGAGTTGGTATAGGTGGGAGCACTTACACCTACCTGGAGCAGCCAGTGCCAGGCAGCGGCTGCCAAGGCAAACAGGATCATGGGGTGCATAAAAAGAGGTCTGGATACACAAGATGAGAGCATTATACTGCCTCTGTACAAATCCCTGGTAAGACCGCACATGGAGTACTGTGGAGTACTGTGTACAGTTTTGGGCACCGGTGCTCGAGATGGATATAATGGAACTAGAGTGAATTCAAAGGAGGGCAATAAAATTAATAAAGGGGATGGGGGAACTACAATACCCAGAGAGATTAGAAAAATTAGGATTATTTAGTCTAGAAAAAAGACGACTGAGGGGCGATCTAATAACCATGTATAAGTATATAAGGGGACAATACAAATATCTCTCAAAGGATCTGTTTATACCAAGGAATGTGACAGTCACAAGGGGGCATTCTCTGTGTCTGGAAGAGAGAAGGTTTTTCCACCAACATAGAAGAGGATTCTTTACTGTTAGGGCAGTGAGAATTCCTTGCCTGAGGTGGTGGTGATGGCGAACTCAGTCAATTGGTTCAAAAGAAACCTGGATGTCTTCCTGGAGCATAACAATATTGTATTTTACAGTTAGTAGGTTCTTTAGAAGGATGTAGATCTGGGGAGCTATTCTGACGGAATATACAGTCATATGTTAAAGTTTGGGCACCCCTATTAATGTTAACCTTTTTTCTTTATAACAATTTTGGTTTTTGCAACAGCTATTTCAGTTTCATATATCTAATAACTGATGGACTCAGTTATATTTCTGGATTCAAATGAGGTTTATTGTACTAACAGAAAATGTGCAATCTGCATTTAAACAAAATTTGACCGGTGCAAAAGTATGTGCACCCTTATCATTTTCTTGTTTTGAACACTCCTAACTACTTTTTACTGACTTCCTGAAGCACTAAATTGGTTTTGTAACCTCATTGAGCTTTGAACTTCATATCCAGGTGTATCAAATCATGACAAAAGGTATTTAAGGTGGCCACTTGCAAGTAGTTCTCCTATTTGATTCTCCTATGAAGAGTGGCATCATGGGCTCCTCAAAACAACTCTCAAATGATCTGAAAACAAAGATTATTCAACATAGCTTTTCAGGGGAAGGATACAAAAAGTTGTCTCAGAGATTTAACCTGTCAGTTTCCACTGTGAGGAACATAGTAAGGAAATGGAAGAACACAGGTACAGTTCTTGTTAAGCCCAGAAGTGGCAGGCCAAGAAAAATATCAGAAAGGCAGAGAAGAAGAATGGTGAGAACAGTCAAGGACAATCCACAGACCACCTCCAAAGACCTGCAGCATCATCCTGCTGCAGATGGTGTCACTGTGCATCGGTCAGCAATACAGCACACTTTGCACAAGGAGAAGCTGTATGGGAGAGTGATGCGAAAGAAGCCGTTTCTGCAAGCACGCCACAAACAGAGTCGCCTGAGGTATGCAAAAGCACATTTGGACAAGCCAGTTACATTTTGGAAGAAGGTCCTGTGGACTGATGAAACAAAGATTGAGTTGTTTGGTCGTACAAAAAGGCGTTATGCATGGAGGCTAAAAAACACAGCATTCCAAGAAAAACACTTGCTACCCACAGTAAAATTTGGTGGAGGTTCCATCATGCTTTGGGGCTGTGTGGCCAGTGCTGGCACCGGGAATCTTGTTAAAGTTGAGGGTCGCATGGATTCAACTCAGTATCAGCAGATTCTTGACAATAATGTGCAAGAATCAGTGACGAAGTTGAAGTTACGCAGGGGATGGATATTTCAGCAAGACAATGATCCAAAACACCGCTCCAAATCTACTCAGGCATTCATGCAGAGGAACAATTACAATGTTCTGGAATGGCCATCCCAGTCCCCAGACCTGAATATCATTGAACATCTGTGGGATGATTTGAAGCGGGCTGTCCATGCTCGGCGACCATCAAACTTAACTGAACTGGAATTGTTTTGTAAACAGGAATGGTCACAAATACCTTCATCCAGGATCCAGGAACTCATTAATAGCTACAGGAAGCGACTAGAGGCTGTCATTTTTGCAAAAGGAGGATCTATGAAATATTAATGTCACTTTTATGTTGAGGTGCCCATACTTTTGCACAGGTCAAATTTTGTTTCAATGCAGATTGCACATTTTCTGTTAGTACAATAAACCTCATTTGAATCCAGAAATATAACTGAGTCCATCAGTTATTAGATATATGAAACTGAAATAGCTGTTGCAAAAACCAAAATTGTTATAAAGAAAAAAGGTTAACATTAATAGGGGTGCCCAAACTTTAACATATGACTGTAGGCTGAACTAGATGGACAAATGTCTTTTTCGGCCTTGCTAACTATGTTACTATGAATTTGGGTGGGGGATGGGCGAGAGCTCATTCATTAGGTGATCAGCAGCTTCTTCATACTGAAAGGATATATCACAAGAACGCTTCTTCAGTGATTACCTTTCAGAGTAAAAGCAGCTTTATTTGCAGAGACTTGATTGGAGTAATACTTTTGTTTGCAAAAGAAACTCCCTTGTTATGTAAAGCACCTTATTGTGTAAACCCCTGGTGTCCATGTGCTGACAACTATCACATACAATATGTTGATAATGGTGAGGAATAAAAATACAAGTTATATTTTCAAGTTGTATTCATTTTCAATATACAGCGGTTATGGTAATTACATAAAACCAGAGAACGCCATTATGGCTTGTTGTGACCCTCACTTATTGTACATGCAAAAGAAAATAGC